>NW_028301539.1:15047500-15100000 GCF_042242905.1 Orbicella faveolata
AAGAGAAAAACTATACAGTGGATCCAAGTAAATACGGTCACCAATGGGCCATGAAAATTTTGCCGTATTAACGGGGTGGCCGTATTAACAGGGTATGCTCAATCCTCATGACTGGTCTAAATTGAATGACGTCTTAACAGATATAACACAATATGCACTTCTAAACAACTGTTTTTCAATAAGCATCCGGAATGCAGATATAATTTTTAAAAAAATTGAAACTTGAATCAGTGTATAAAATATTAACAGTGGAAAGATGAACATAACTGGTTTGAGTGGCCGTATAAACAGGGTGGCCGCATTAACAGGGTTGTCTTATAAGAAAATGTATGGGCTTTTCGCCGGGACAAAACAAAATGGCCGCAATAACGAGGTGACTGTATTAATGATGTGACTGTAAGGCGGGGTTCAACTGTATTGTTAAAGAAAAGGACAGAAGAGGAAAAAACTGGGGTGCTCTGTAACCTTGAACTTAAAATATTATATATTACATACGTAGGTCTAATAACAACAGATCTACCTTCAGTTAAGGTTATGGGTTGCCGGGAAAGAGGCTTGTCAGGTCCAAAGACAAGTTTGCGTTGAACTCTTGGCAAACATCTAATATATCCATCAACCAATGCGTTTCTGACTTTAGCTTGCTCATCTTGCTGACTCTAAAACATCGAAATTAATGCTAATTAAGCTTTATAACTACAATTAATATACACTGTATACCGCAACACTATGAACATACATGTTGCAAGGCCCATTCAAATAAAACAAAAAGAAACAAACCCTTTCCTCCCTAGAAATGAAAACATTGTCTGTTCCTGTTAATGTACATGTAGCTCAAAATAGTACTAATATTTATTTTGATCATATATGCATCACGTGAAGTTTATTTCTGTTATACACGTTTCACCATGCTATGCTATGTCAACTAATCAGAGATTTTAACTGCTAATTTGTTGACTTAAGTTGGTTTTTTTTCATTTTACAACTTGCTGTACAGCAGTCCTATTATGCAAAAGTAATCTATAAGACAAGTATCACGCATCATGATGCAAGTTCTTTTCAAGGATAGTGGCCCAATCACAACATCCAGTAATCGATCATCCGGTAGTGTAGCAGCTCTCGTAAGCTTGTAATTCTATTTGTCGTCATTGCAGCAGCTGTTATTGTTTGGGGCTAGGGGGCATTGTTTCTGCTGTTTGCTCTACTTTCCTCTCAAAGGGTTTCAAGCCATTCATGTGAGACCTTACGAGAGCTGCAACATGACCCATGTCATCAAGCTCCCAAACTCTACTTGGTAACTGTACTCTTCCAATGGATGAGTGGAATGGAAACGTTCTTGCCGAGTCGACTTATGAGAACTATGTGTCAGAAAAAAATCAGTTAACTACAGGTTTATCAAAGAAAAAGAAAAGGAGTGAAAAAGGGGTATTAAAATTGAATGAACATACTGTTCACCAACTGACTCCAGGGATTGTTTCCCCCAAAAAACAGTCAACTAACACTATACCTGGCTATTTCTAGCATTTTTCCCATACAATAATAGGTACAACCAAAAGCTCCTATTTGAAGATTAAAAACTATGATTTCCTTTTACTTTGAGGAAAATATATAGATTTCTTTTAGGAATGCACAACAAGCAAGGCTTGGAAAACTGGCACCAGCACCATGCAGTCAATGGATGAGTGAAAGGAGCAATTCTGGCTTGATTTTAGATATTTTCAGTTGCGTTTTAAAAACTTCTTAATTACTGAAAGTACTGGTCACTTACATAATATTATTCTTGTAAAAGCCTGTTTAGAATTCTTCCCAGCCTTGTTAATAATATAATCATTCATATAAAGAAACCAAGGAGCCAAAAAACACCTACAATTAAAGGAAGTTGTTGTTGTGCAAAACAACATTCATTTAATACATACCTTTTTATCCTTTTTAAGGAGTTCATTTAACCTGATTCCTTCTACATAACGTCCTTTTTGAAGGTAGTGCATCACAAGTAGTTCTTTGGAATATGGGAAGGTTTCTTCTTGAAGAAAGTTTACCAAGAATTCCTGACAAAACCAAGACTTACAAAGTTAAACATATAATTATGACAAAATCTAAACCTACACAGTTGGATATCTTTCATATTATTAAAGATTATTTTTTTATTTACTTAGCTACTTATTTGCCTATCCAACCAGGGAAACCGCACAGTCAAACAAGATATGCTCAGCGATTTCTTTTTTTTTTTTTTTGGTTTTCATTGATTTGTTGTTTCAGTCTAGGAGGCTACACGAATTATTTAATTATTTAATTTTATCTATTTTGTATCTTCTTTGTGTAATTATCATTTTATTTTTCAAGGACTTAATTCAAAATATAACCTCTATAATTAATACCTAGATTATGGGGTTTTGCAAAAATGTGTATGCAGGATAAATCAAAACAAGTAAGTAACTGCCAGGCATTATCAAGCTTGTACATTAATGTGGGAGGAAAAGAGGAGTTGCGTTGACTGAGTTTGATCACAGGTTCAACTGTATTCAATGCTATTGGTGTTTGACAATTCTTTTAAATGGGACTCCCCAAATTTTGATGCAAACTACTACAAGTACATTCAGAATTCCTCTATTTCAACTGGCGATGCCTTGTCCCTCTTCTTGCACATCTTTTGTGATTTTAAACATCCTTGCATGGTGATATACTAGTAACATTTGGGCATTCATGTGCATTCACTACTATTTCAAAAGACAGCAATTCATGTAATTAATGCAAATTTCATCCAACCTCTTCAACAGAGTCCAAGGACAGCTGCAAAAGCTTGCTCATGTTTTTGGCTGTTAAAATAAAAGAGATACATCAGAGTGAACAAATAAATAATTATTATTATGTGTGATGGCCCCCAAAATTGTTTTAAATAAGCAACTGTGTAAGTGTAGTCTGCAGCTAGTCAGTATATTTTTCTTTGCACTTAAGTACTCTATGGATTCTCTCTATAAAAGTTTTTAACAAGGATGTACTCCAATCCATGTGCAAATTGCCTCATATGATGTGATACACCTTTAAAAGCAGCAGTTTCAGTGGATGTTGATAGAGTAGCACCAATTTGAATAGAGTGACAGACATACATTTAAACTTAATCAAAGCTAACATGACCATTAAGTAGCAGAAAAATAGCACAGAAACTGTGCTTAATTCACTCACTCTGTTGGCAGCCACTGAAAAAATGATACAGCAGTTCTTTGGTTCTGATCTGATTGTGATGATTTTTCTAGAGATTTAGATAAGCCAAGAATCAATGGTCACTTTACTCAATAAATTCTATTGCACAACATTTCAGTAGTGATATCTTTTACCTGAAAATTGAAGGCTTCTGTGACATTACTGAAAAACAAAACAGGAAAATTGATTGATTGATTGATTGATTGATTGATTGATTGATTGATTGATTGATTGATTGATTGATTGATTGATTGATTGATTGATTGATTGATTGGTTCGTTGATTCAAAATATCACCATGTAGTGTTCAAAACAAAAACAACAATCTTTATTTGTGCTCTGGAAACAATTAAGAATTCTTAATTGCTTATCAGAAATGATGATCAAATTTCTCAATTGATCAATCATCCAATATATTCTGACATATCTGATTATAAGTGTTTGATGTTTTATTTTTCCATTCTCAATGGAGTCTTGGGCTTGTGAGTTCTTTCTTACCATTTGTACTGACATTTCAGTATGAGGAGTACCTGTTCCACAGCTTGTGACTCATAATATTTATTATGTCGTGGCACTGTCCATGCCATTGACTGGCTATTTTTATTTATAATAAAAATATTTTAAGGAAAACGACCAATTTTTTAAGTTTACAAGACATGTTTCGACAGAACTTCTGTCATCTTATTTGAATGATCACAAAGCAAGTTGAATAATGAGTGGACAAAAATGCTAATTAAGACAAATAGTAACAAAAGAATGCGAAAAGGTGTAAATTAAAAGGATAATTTTAGATTTACATGGTGTAGTTGCTGATTGAGGCAAGGTAGTTCTTTTTGAATATGGATAGCCTCCTTTATCTTGAGTTGAAAGCTAGTAGTGGCGTGATCTAAAATATGAAAGCAGTCTGTTGAACACAATGAGCGACAACGTTCAGAATTCTGAAGATGTTTGAAAATGTGAGAGGCCTTATCAATGGCTAAGTGCTCACGTACGTGTGGGGAAAAATGTCGGGTGGTTTCGCTGACATAACAGGCATTACAACCCGCACATGTAAACTTATAAACCACATGTGAACGAAGCCCGCCGGGGATAGGGTCTTTCACACCAAAAAGGTTACCCATCTTAAAGGAAGAAAAAACTAATTTGATGTCTAAATCATTACAATAGCGCTTGATTAAGTGTCGAATCTTCTTCTGAGTGATGACAGAAAAATGGCCTATGTACGGCAGCTTAAAGTAAAACGTGGGCGAGGTGGTAAGGGGGTAGCCACGGGGACAATGATTGCTATGGGTACCAGTGATGTAACAGTTAACCACTTTTTCAATTAAATGGGCACGGAAAAGGTTCTTTTTGAGAATTTCAGTAAGCTTGGTTATGTCCTCGTGTAACCCCAACCAAGTGTTGTTTATCTTGTAGGCCCTGTCAACAAGAGTCCTAATGAGACCTATCTTGTATGAGTACGAGGTGAAGCTAAAATAATTAGTTAATAACCCAGTAAAGGTTTTCTTACGGTAAACCCTAGTTAGGAAAGAATGAGTGTCACTGTTATCAATAAGAACATCTAGAAAGGGTAATTTGCGATTAAGTTCTTTTTCCATAGTAAACCTTATGTTGGGGTGCCTCGAGTTAATGTAGTCAAAAAGTATAACAGCATTATGCTCCGAGTGAAATAAACAAAAAGTGTCGTCAATGTACCTACAATAAAATAAAATTTTAGAGCATTGAAAATTTTCCAACCATAGTTTTTCATGATGTCCCATAAAAAGATTGGCTAATAAGGGTGCAAGGGGAGACCCCATGGCCACACCATCAATTTGGTCATAGAAAGAACTGTTAAATAAGAAATGGGTCTGGGCGGTGGCTACAGTGAAAAGGCTTCTAAGTTCAGGTTTACTTAACTTAAGGTCAGGATTGCCCTTGGAAATGTAATTGACCGCCAGGTCAATACATTCCTCAAGAGGTATGTTAGTAAAGAGACTTTCCACATTGAAGGAAAACATAAATTTACCAAACATAGATAAAGATTGAATGTCCTGTACAAAAGTAAAAGTGTCTGTAGCACAGTGTTCAGTTGGGATGTGCGGCACCAAAAGATTGCATAGATATTTGGCCAGGTTATAATTGAAGGGGTGAGTGCAAAACCATGCTAAGTGACGATTTGGGTGAAGAAAAAAATTTTCGCGAAAGGGCTTGAATTCTTGCATGTGGTCTTCAATGTAATAGAAAAACGTGGTCCTGTATTTTTGTCGCCTGTTTTTGCTTCGTTTATAAAGACGCCGCTAGGAAAACCGAGTGGTTTTTCTGCATACGCAATATCTCAAAAACGAAGCGAAGCTTAGCGGAAAAACTACGGGACATTGTTAAACATACCTAAACAAAACTGCATGCGAAATTTGGAGTGTTTTCGACAAAGTTCACTTTTGATTAAAATAGCTAGCGCCCTTTTCCCGCTGAGGTCTTCAAATAAACGAAGCCAGGCCTTTGTTATGATAAACAGAGCCGATCCTTTGTTATAAGAGCCAAGCCAAGCCTTATAAGTCGAAGTCTCGCCTCGGTTTATCATAACAAAGGATCGGCCCGCCGCATCCGCAAGGACTTTGATTTCACTTAAAAAGCAGCAAAATGACAATTTCATGCAACGTATAAGCTCAAAAATGTTGATTTTAGGCCAAAAAAGGTTTAAATGTTGATTTCATGTTAACGCATGACAGCAAGGAGGTTGATTTCTCTTAGAAACAAGCAAAATGTCAATTTCACGCAACGCATAAGCTCAATGATGTTGATTTCAAGTCTAAATAGGTTAAAATGTTGATTTGACGTTAACGCGTGGCGGCAAGGAGGTCGATTTCACTTAGAAACCAACAAAATGTCAATTTCACGCAGCGCATAAGCTCAATGATGTTGATTTCAGGTCTAAATAGGTTAAAATGTTGATTTCATGTTAACGCGTGATGGCAAGGATGTTGGTTTCACTTAGAAACCAGCAAAATGTCAATTTCACGCAGCGCATAAGCTCAATGATGTTAATTTCAGGTCTAAATAGGTTAAAATGTTGATTTCACGTGAATGCTTGACGGCAAGGATGCTAGTTTCACTTAGAAAACAGCAAAATGGTAATTTCACGCAACTTATAAGCTCAATGATGTTGATTTCACGTGAAAACGTGCTATAAATAGGGCTGACAGATTAACAGATTAACCCTTCTCCGCAACGTACGGGTCTCCATACATCTGCATGTCCGCTGATCCCAGAAGCTCAAAACACTACAAATCATGCCGAATTGAAATAAAATCAACGCAACCTGGATCACAGATCTATGTTACAATCGATTGCTACTTGTTGGCCATTCTTATGTTTAAACAATCTAGTTACCAGTTCAAGAAATGCCCACAGAACGTGATCGCAATGCATGCCGGGAAGGCTCTTTACACCTCGTGCGCGGGAAAACGGGAAAACATGGCGGTCGATACAAGACAAATTTTATAAGTCTAAAACCAGTTCTCGCTTTCCAAACTTTGACGCTAGCAACGCTTGGCAAATGGGCCACGACTCACCAGAGGGTATTTTTCTTGGGCAAGAACTGCTCTTGGACTTTGCTGCCTGGCTCAATCTGACTTCGAACGCCGATAACACGATTACGGTATATCAGCTGCCTTCGAAGTTTCAGAACACATTTTGATTCTTTAAAACATGCTGATGACTTACGGGTTTATCAAGACTTTATGATGCCTCTCAACCACCAGGCAGGCATACAAGGTACTTTAAAACAATGCTTAAGATATTAGTTGACAGAGCTCTAATGCGGCACATCTCTTTTTTGTTCGATGAATTTCGTTTGACTCTTGATCAATTCACGTGTTGTGCTCACGTCACAATACCCGACGTAAACAATCTGTTCCCAGAT
Source organism: Orbicella faveolata (assembly GCF_042242905.1). Lineage (NCBI taxonomy): Eukaryota > Metazoa > Cnidaria > Anthozoa > Scleractinia > Merulinidae > Orbicella > Orbicella faveolata. The sequence goes on from NW_028301539.1 coordinate 15,054,602, forward strand.
TTCCGCTCTATATATGCTGTGAGATTTGATTTTGACTTCATACACTATAAACAGTCTGCCTGTTTGCTATTCAACAAATAAACTCCTAAAGACATGGCTAGGAAAAGCCAAGTATTTTTGCATACGTTATAACTCGAAAACAAAGCAAAAACCAGTGACAAAAATACAGGGCCGCGTTTTTCTATTACATTGAAGACCACATGCAAAAATTCAAGCCCTTTCGCGAAAAATTTTTTTCACCCAAATCGTCACTTAGCATGGTTTTGCACTCACCCCTTCAATTGTAGGTTCCAATAGAAGACACGATGGGGCAAAATGGCAGAGTTGAGTTAGGTCCAAAATCCTTGTGCATTTTGGGGAGGCCATAAATTCTTGCTGGTTGAGAGCCTTTGGGATAGATGTTTTCGTACACTTCGTTGGCAAGGTGACCATCTTTCTTCAACTTTCGGAGAAGTCGCTGCAGTCTACCTTCTCTCAGTAAAGTTGGATCTTCCTTGATGGGCCGGAATTTGGAAGTGTCATTGATGATTTTAAGGATACCTTGGTCGTAATCTGTTCGGTCCAAGATGACCACACCATTCCCTTTGTCTGGTTTTAAAATGACAATGTTTTTGTTCTTCTTTAGCTCCTTAAGAACTCTGAGTTTCTTGAGGTCAGCAGTCGTTGGACGGCATGAAGAGACATAAGAATGGGCTAAATGGGAAAGGTCTGCAACAAGTTTTCCTGCTTGCTTGGTGTCCCTCAAGTTCTTTGCCATGGTGTGATTGATAAGCTCAAAGCATGTGAAGACATCTGACTCGTTTATTTTTGGTGGACGGATGGAATGTGTTAATCCAAATTTGAGAATGTCGAGTTGTTCTGACGTGAGACTATGAGAGGAAATGTTAGTGACAGTCTCATTGGAGCTAAAAGGAAGAGACGTGTTACGTTTCATTTTCCTTAAAATCTTTACGTGTCTGCTGTTATCTAGACCTTTTGGAAACATCATTAACGACATAGCAGAAAAGTATGATCACATCAACATTGCTGATCTACGAAAATTTGAGAAGATCTCGATCAAGTCTCGCAAAGCCAAGTTGGATTTAAACTTCCTATGCAACTGTCTGTCCTTCAATGTTTTTCCCAAGTTTCTCAGCTTCAATCTTCCTAACACCAATCGACACGACACTATTACCATCCGAAAACACCGTTTGAGAAGTGCCATCGCTAAACGTTCAAGGGAACATCGGAAATGGATCCACACAAGAGACCAGCTAAGTAACCGTGTTCAAAGTATCCTGAACAGTGTAGATTTCTACATTCTCAAACGCACATTACATCACCAAGTTATGAATGCAACCACTCAATTTATCAAGACACACCAGAAACTCAAAAATCTCACATGTAACACGTCTTACTGAGAGAAGGTAGACTGCTGCGACTTCTCCGAAAGTTGAAGAAAGATGGTCACCTTGCCAACGAAGTGTACGAAAACATCTATCCCAAAGGCTCTCAACCAGCAAGAATTTATGGCCTCCCCAAAATGCACAAGGATTTTGGACCTAACTCAACTCTGCCATTTTGCCCCATCGTGTCTTCTATTGGAACCTACAATTATAACCTGGCCAAATATCTATGCAATCTTTTGGTGCCGCACATCCCAACTGAACACTGTGCTACAGACACTTTTACTTTTGTACAGGACATTCAATCTTTATCTATGTTTGGTAAATTTATGTTTTCCTTCAATGTGGAAAGTCTCTTTACTAACATACCTCTTGAGGAATGTATTGACCTGGCGGTCAATTACATTTCCAAGGGCAATCCTGACCTTAAGTTAAGTAAACCTGAACTTAGAAGCCTTTTCACTGTAGCCACCGCCCAGACCCATTTCTTATTTAACAGTTCTTTCTATGACCAAATTGATGGTGTGGCCATGGGGTCTCCCCTTGCACCCTTATTAGCCAATCTTTTTATGGGACATCATGAAAAACTATGGTTGGAAAATTTTCAATGCTCTAAAATTTTATTTTATTGTAGGTACATTGACGACACTTTTTGTTTATTTCACTCGGAGCATAATGCTGTTATACTTTTTGACTACATTAACTCGAGGCACCCCAACATAAGGTTTACTATGGAAAAAGAACTTAATCGCAAATTACCCTTTCTAGATGTTCTTATTGATAACAGTGACACTCATTCTTTCCTAACTAGGGTTTACCGTAAGAAAACCTTTACTGGGTTATTAACTAATTATTTTAGCTTCACCTCGTACTCATACAAGATAGGTCTCATTAGGACTCTTGTTGACAGGGCCTACAAGATAAACAACACTTGGTTGGGGTTACACGAGGACATAACCAAGCTTACTGAAATTCTCAAAAAGAACCTTTTCCGTGCCCATTTAATTGAAAAAGTGGTTAACTGTTACATCACTGGTACCCATAGCAATCATTGTCCCCGTGGCTACCCCCTTACCACCTCGCCCACGTTTTACTTTAAGCTGCCGTACATAGGCCATTTTTCTGTCATCACTCAGAAGAAGATTCGACACTTAATCAAGCGCTATTGTAATGATTTAGACATCAAATTAGTTTTTTCTTCCTTTAAGATGGGTAACCTTTTTGGTGTGAAAGACCCTATCCCCGGCGGGCTTCGTTCACATGTGGTTTATAAGTTTACATGTGCGGGCTGTAATGCCTGTTGTCGGCAAAACCACCCAACATTTTTCCACACACATACGTGAGCACTTAGCCATTGATAAGGCCTCTCACATTTTCAAACATCTTCAGAATTCTGAACATTGTTGCTCATTGTGTTCAACAGACTGCTTTCATATTTTAGATCACGCCACTACCAGCTTTCAACTCAAGATAAAGGAGGCTATCCATATTCAAAAAGAACTACCTTGCCTCAATCAGCAACTACACCATGTAAATCTAAAATTATCCTTTTAATTTACACCTTTTCACGTTCTTTTGTTACTATTTGTCTTAATTAGCTTTTTGTCTACTCATTATTCAACTTGCTTTGTAATCATTCAACTAAAGATGACAGAAGTTCTGTCGAAACATGTCTTGTAAACTTAAATAATTGGTCGCTTTCCTTAAAATCTTTACGTGTCTGCTGTTATCCAGACCTTATAATAAAAATAATAATAACAGTAATAATAATAATAATAATAATAATAATAATAATACATGATAACGTGGCTAGAGCAATCCATTGGGACCTGTCAGGAAAATGTGGGTTTGAATGAAAGGAGAGTTGGTATGACCATGTTCCAGACAGTGTGCTTGAAAATGAGGGTTACAAAATTCTATGGGACTTCAGTGTGCGAACAGACCATGAAATAGGGGCTAGGAGACTGGATTTGGTGATCATTGACAAGAGAGACAAGAGCTGTCAGATTATAGATGTGGCAATTCCAGAGGATAATGGGGTGAGAGAGAAGATGAAAAAGTTGAAAAGTATCAAGATCTAGCAAGAGAAGTTCGAAAAATGTGGGGTGTGAGGACAAAGGTTATTCCAGTGGTAGTGGGAGCATTGGGATCAATACCACTGAGATTGAAGGACAATCTGAGAGGTAGGCACTCCTGTTGGACTGATCCAGAGATGTGCATTGTTGGGGTCGGCAAGAATTCTTAGAAAGGTGCTGGAGATGTAGAAAGAAGAGAAAAAGCAAACAAGGGGTGTTTCTTGGCTTCCCTAGGCAACTTGTTGTTGCCCGGAGCCAATAACGAAACCAGCTTCAATATCATCAATAGCTGTGCGAATCTTTAATAATAATAATAACAATAATAATAATAATAGATTTACATAGTGTTAAAATCATGAAATATTCTAAAGCGTTTTACAATGTAAGATAAGATTACATATTTAGATGGAGGCTGTTAAAAGTGGAAGCCATTAGGTAATCCAGGAAATATGTGTAAACTGATATCTTACCCGCTGGCCAACAATACAGTGATAAACAACTTAACATCACTGAAGCTCTGCACAGTGGGACACATGACCTTCATCAAGTACAAAGCTTTCTGTGTTTCACCTAGAAAACAATTATTACAAAAATTTAATACTTTGAAGAATTGAATATAAGGGAATTTCTATAATGTACAAGTACTTAAATTGATTAACTTCAAGATGCAAGTACCTTGGGCAAGCAACGTCTTGATGACAAAACTTCTCTGCCAAGGGCCAAGTTCAGTTTTTACAACAGGATCCACTAAATATGTCAATGCAGCCTATGAAACAACACTATCTTTCATTTACCAAGGTCACAAATGTACCATTCAAGTACAGCACGGCTAGATGTGATATTTCATCTGTTACAATTTATCTTATGGAAACTGCCATCAGCTTATTCTACGATTTACATGGGAAATAGCATACAGTTGTACATAGCCTCATAAAAAATCCAAAATTATACACATAAGATTTTACTCTAGAGCAGGACAAAAACCTAACGAAAAGGCATTGAATAAATGAGAAAAATGTATTTGCCATAATTTAACCAAAAAACATTTGTGTTCTTCTTACAATAAACCAGGATAAGGCTCAGCTCTACCTCAAAATGCTGGTGGTCAAGCATCCAGAATCCTTGAATGAGTTTGATTAAGTCCTCTGATATGCTGAATGCCTTTGCAAATTTTGTTGCCACCTAAGCACACATAAAAAAACAAAATGCTAGCTTTGAAGAAAATTAAATGTGCCAGTGCCCAAATCATCTTATTGATGTTTTAACATAACTTAAGGTGATTCCTTAGTATTGCATTGCGCATCCCTACTGTGCACAATTTTCACGTCATTAGCATGTGCACATGAGCACATGCACGTACAAAACGTAAGAGATTTCCCTCAAACTAAGCTCCATAGCGAAATAAATGCTCCTTTCTCTTAAATGAGCTTGGTGACCCCCACTTTTTATTTCATAATTTCAATGAGAAAAAATATCCCCAATAACTGAGAAAAAAATTAGCAGAAATCTATGGCCACTTTTTTGGCAAATCAAATCAAATAAATACTACAGAGGGAGACATAACGGCCCAACAGCACATGTCCAAATTATGTGTTCTTTAAAGGATAAAAAAATGCAGGGTATTTGAAGACATTTTTTCCGGGACATAGAGTAAACAATCAAAGAAAGTCAAACACTGAGTGACATAACACGCTGCATTGAAAAATAATCGAGCTTATTTGTTGCGCACGGAGACTACCAAAAGTCACCTAAATAAAAGTATTTATCAGCATTGTGGTGTGAAAACAAGCACAGTGACCCCCTCTTTTTACTACATTTTTAATATCTCCTTGTCCTGTAACAACAGCATACCAAGTTTCATCAGAAATCTATGGCAGGTTCTTTTACTAGGGAATCACCTTAATTAAGAGAAACACAACCCTGTTATTGGATGAGGGTGATTTAAACGTTTTTGGATAGATTTTCAGATTTTTATTGTTTTGCACTATTTACAAAAATTATAACTTTAACAGTATTTACAGTAATTACATCAATTAAAAAGAGAAAAGAAATATAACAGTAAATAACCAAGAAATATAACAGTAAATTCTGGATAATAAACCCAAATCAAAATTCTTCTGGTGCAAATAACTATTATTATATTTTAAATGATCCTGTGAGTCCTGCAGTAATAAGTAACATGAGTGCCTGTCTAAACATCCAATGTCATTTCATTATGTTCCATGACAAAAAAAAAAGCCAGCACAAAGTTCTTTTGGGCAACTAAAAAATCCTTTTGCTATAAGTTCCAGGGCTGCATTCATTCTAGATGTGGAATAACTTTCATTTCTTGTTCTTAAAGTTAACCAGTTAATGTCAAATTTTCAAAACTCTCAAAGACAGACACAAAAATACCTCATTTGTTTGAAGTTCAGTGTCCAGAAGGCACAAATCAAGCAACAAATAGAATACCTGTGTCATCTTTGTCAAGGGAACATTCTACAGTGCTATATATTGTGTGCACATGGACAGACTCATCATAAAGGGGGAATTTGATTAATGCAGACAGGTTTCTGTAAGGTTGCATCTGTGTTTGGTAGGGCTTACTCAACCTGTCCATTAAAACATTTTGAATTCCAACCACATCTTTTATATTCTGGGCCAGATTTAAGGCCTACATACAAACATGTACCTTGGGTGAGTCCATCGCTGATAATAATCTGATAACTGATCTCTCAATAGATTTCATTAGCTTGTTTGGCAAAGGATACAACACAATGCTTCCACATATGATGAACATTTTCCAATAAATACAGACTGCACATACCCTGAAAAAAGGTCTAAATAATTAATATCTGTCAGATGTTCCTTCCCTAAAGCAACAATTTTTATACAATTTATTGTAATGAAATACATATAGTGATGGAACGAGCTAAGGTGCACGTGTTAAGATGTATAACGGTTGTATTTGAATGTATGCTCACACAAGTTCTAAGACTAAGAGACAGTTACATGGCGAGTACTGAATGCACAATCTACTTGTAATACAGGTATATAAGAGACTCGCATTATGTAGTGGCCTGTGTGCGTGAGTCGACTTGCTGTGTACAAGTAAGCTGAACGTTAAGAGTCAAGTAATTAAAACGTTGGCTGTTGGACGCTGAGTGGAACTTGTCGTTGTTTGCACGCGTTACAATATCATAAGCATTAATTATAGCACTCATTGGGTTTCTCATATTTTTCTCAGCTTCCATCACTACCATAAACTTCTGAAAGTAACAACCAACCAAAATTAGCGACCCCCGAAAGTGATATCAATAAATTTTGGCCGCTAGTAAATCCTGAAGGTAGTGATCCCCCAAACGTAGTGACTCCCCTCCCCCAAAAGTAGTGAGCCCACTCCCAACCAAACCCCAAAATAGCAACACCAAGGTTCAAAAGTATATTTATTTTTCCAATCAATAGTCAAGTGAAAGTGACGTATGGTACTATAGTTTATAATTAAGGCAAGCTACAAGGGAAGGTATTGCTAATGCCACAAAGCACCAAAGTGGCAAAGTGGCAAAGTGGCATGAGTTTTTTAAACCAATCCCTCGGCACAGGAATGCAAAACCAAAGTAAATGGTAAATACACGTACCTTGACACTTACGTAAAAGTGCTCATTGGCCGTGTCTTTATTACAAAAGGTATCCCAGTACTTAATGACTGAAACTTAGTTTCATTTTAATTCCTAAGGTTGTATTTCAGAAGTCTTGTGGGCCATTTGGAAAGGGTAACTTGCTTCCAGAATATGTTACGTAATTAAACAAGGCATGCAATGTCAAGGTGGAAGAATCTTGTGTGGCCTTTGGAATTCTGCCCCCAAAACTTTCCTTGTTTCACTTTCATCATAGACGTCTCTGAACAATGATTAACAGGGATGTCATAATCACTTTATGATCATAAATGTTTGTTCCCTATGTTTAAAAAGGTATGGAGGCAAGTGTCAAGTTCAAAAGAATTCAAAGTAGCCAACAAAGCATTTGCCAACAGCTTGTGTATATACAAGTGATACAGAGGTTCAATTTTACCCTTATTACCGAATTGTATTAAGGGTAATATTGCACAACAACATACAAATTTATGCATAGTTAGTAACAAGACAGTTTACAGAAACATGGAACAAATATTGTCATTTTCACTACTGATAAAGCACTTTTTGACTTGCACACGATTTAAACAGTCACAAACATGAAAACTGTACAAACAAGTGACCCAATGCATTGACTACTGGCAACATGCATGTAGATGGCCTGCAACTGGACTTTGCTGCAATTAGACTTTTAAATTGAATTCCCTTAGGGAATTAAATTCTTGCAGTGTGGTGATGCTGCAATTTTCTTGCAATAGAATGTACACGTCATTTAGTTTAAAATCATCATTATACCAATGATTTCATTAGTGGACATATTTTAATTTATTTAGACTATTGTCAAGTTAAATTTTTAGAACATACATGTAGAGTGCTGGGTGGGTACTGTTCACTACCTCCCTTAGCAATCCACTGGTTTACTGCTTGCTGACCAAACTGACTAATAAGTTTGTCTACCATCAAGCCAATGGAGCCTGGATCACTAAAGAAAAAACACAGCTAATCACATAGACTCAAGCACTGAATAGTTTTTAAACACAGTTTATGTACAGCACTCCTGTAGTGTAATCTACATACCAGAAACAGACATAGCAGTCACAATAATGTACTAAATGGGTTAACAATAAAGATTGCTTACTCTGAACAGTATCGCACTGTTGGCAGTCAGAGAACTGGACAGGGTTCACCAAGCTAATCTTAGTTTTTTTAAGTCATACACTGTGGGCTGGAAGCTTGGGACAACGATGCTTAGTAAATCACAATGTACATAAAACAGTCAAGGCAAGTATATTTCCCATTCTTGATAACTAGATGACAAGGAAAGTTAAAATGAAAACCACAAAAATATCAACTCTTCCATAATTCACTGTACAGAGGGATCCAAAAGATTACTGATACATGTACATACTTTCTGCAGAGATTTTCCAAGTCCTTGCGTCTACTTTCACAAGCATTACTGAGAGTCAAAGCTGGGTAACAATGTCCTCTGAAAGAAGGTACATCATCAGTTTTTTCAAAAGATGTTTATCTGCAGTTTTCCTCTAGCACTAAAGAATTATTTCTTCACTGAGGTATAAAGAAGCTACATGCATTGGACACTAGCTGTACAGACACTGGCTCATGTGGTTGTTGAATACAACAATCAACAACTGTTTTTGCAAGTGTATGCGGCAGTCGAAAATACCAATGCTTTGATGCAGTGGTAATGGCTGTGATATTTATACCACTGTGGATATACTCAAATCTATGCATGCCTTGCCAATCTTTAGTGTCCAGCCATTAAGCTACACAATAATGAAAAATAATTCCTATGCACTCAAAACTGTATTGGGCAAATGACTAAAGTTTACTAACTTGTTGAAGACTTTTCAAGCTGCTCTCAGTTTAATATTTTGGTTCCGTCTGTAGCTAGTCAAGTACAGTGTATATATTTCCGCTATGGCATTGTCAAATACTAACTGCTCTGTCTTCAGTAAGACAAATATGCTTTTTACACCTTGGCATAAAATTAAAAAGTACTTTAATTTTCAAAACAGTGGAATTCTGACTTCTTGAACCCTCAATTTCTCACATGCAGCTCCATAACTCAGACAAAACAAAAGTCATTTCCCTTTTTGATATCGTGCACTGCAATCATTAGTGAAATCTTGATTTTCTGAATCAATTTTTGCCTCCCTAGGAAGTTCGAGAAATTGAGATTCCACTCTAGTACAAACTGATCACACCTTTTAGCTGCTGCCATTGAGCCCTCTGAAAAAAGAAAGAAAGAAAAAGAAACCTTCAGTTTATTCATAAATTCATTGCCAAAATTGGAAGAAAATAGCTGGGGAGTGAGACTTTTGTCAGGTCATAGGAAACTGTGCATAATAGAGGTGTCCGTATTAGAGAGAGGTAGGGAGAGGTTCAACTGTATCTGTGAACATCTTTACCTGACTGTTCAGGCAACAATCCTTGTCCAATTAGCCACAGAACAACTCTTAGATACTGAAACAAAACCAAATATTTTATTTATCAAGGGCAAATGCCTTACAGAATGCAAGCTGGTAAATGAATGGATGGGTAGAATGATCATTGAGGTGGATGGAAGATGGACAGACGGATGAATAGGTGGATTACATAAAAGGAAGCCCTTGATGGATGGAACAGAAAAACAGTGAAATGATCAAGAGTTTTAAGTCCCAGTTACTGTATAGCTACCTACCAATGAGAGAATGCTAACAACATTGTATCTTGCTTCCAAGTCCTTTAAACCTGAAATTACAACAGAAATTCAATTTAATTACTTGGGCTTCTGTAGGAAAGCCCGAGTCAAAAAATGCATGCCGTTCATGGTCGTCATCATATTTGGTCACCAAATGGGGGGTCATGGTCCCAGGTGTTCCTAGTGTAGTGCGAGGAAACTGGGGATGAGAATACGACAACTTTTGCTCCTCGTGAAAAACAATGTGATATACAGAATGTTGTGTTTTATGAAGAAAGTTTGGGAAAGACTCTAAGAAGATGATGATCATTTTCGGAATGGGTTGGCCCAAGAATTATACTGGTTGAAAGTCTGCCGGATAGGCAAAGTTCATGCTCATTCTCACGCAGATAACAAAGGACAGCCATTCATGAGTTCAAACTATGAAAACACAGACAAAAAACAAATCATGATGCTGAGACGAACAATGCGGATATTGAACAATCAAAGAATCGCCGTAAGTAGAACTTGAAAGATGAGGCAAACAATATGCCTTTGGATAAAGAGGATGCTCAATGAAGCAACTTGAATAGTAAATATCTAAGTGTAACTCTTTGTGTTAAAAAGCATCCTCATTCTTCTATTTGTTTTTATCCGTCAACCGGGACATGTTTTCAAAAAGCCAGATACCTGGCAGTCTGAAATTATCATAGAAATTTCCAGGGAATAATTCATTCAATTCTTAGAATACAGTAGATTAGTAGATCTGCCGTCACTCAGTGGGTCTTGGTATCAAGATTGTCATGCAACCTGTAGCAGAGTTTCATCAAATTATGGTCTGTTATGTGCTTCCATGCCGAGGCAGTGTGAATTCAATGCAGTTCGGAAATCCATTGGTATTCATACACAGAGAGCAGGTTCAAATGGACATTTCGGTCGAAAAAGAAAAAGAAGTTCTGACTGCCAGGTATATATAGTTTTTTTGCATGCCCGTGACTCACACAAAATTCGTCGGACCACCTGCAAACTCAAATCATTGAATAAAATCGCTTGGTGTTTATAACCAAAGATCAAAATACTCAAATACTCTTGGGAGGTTTCAAATAATTAACAATAATATTTCTGGAAAAATAAATATATTTGAGATAAAATAATTATTTATTGTAAGATTACCCTGTTGAGTGGTTGGTGCTGACTGGGTTATCAGCGCTTGGAATATAGTTGTTAAATGAGTCAGTTGCACTTTCTGATTCTCTAACAATAATAGCATCTGCTCATCAGGAGTGCCACCTCCGCCATCAAACAGTGGAACACCTTCAACAGCAAATCATCATCATTATCATAATTCTGTGTTATTACTTGTCATTGAAAAATATAATATAGAATGATTACTTACAACATCATCCTACAGCAATGTTATATTGTTATTATTTACATGGGCATACTTACATTATAGACTTACACTGTACAAAAAAGTACCGTCTAGTAACCAAAACAGTCCTTGAACAAGGCTACCACAATAATAGCTCAAATAATAGCTTATCAAGGTTACATGACTGTATTTGATGTTCTACTTTCTGTCCAGACCTAATATTTCTAACTGCCACTGGTGACATGTCCAATGAAGGTATAACTTTTTGGAAAATGTGCAGTGAAGTCCTTTTTCATCCTTTTGAATGAATCAACAAGCAAGGAATTATGATGATCAAGGATAAAATGCTTACACAGTTGATCAAGTTGGTCTTTAATATCCACAACGCGATCCCAAGCCCAATCAAGAATCAACTTCAAACTGCAGCCAGCATGAGTCACATCTAGAGGAGGAATTCAACATTAGGCTCCAACTTTAATTTTGTACCAATCAAAAGTTCATTTACCATTAGTTACATGATGTAACGTTTTGATAGTATTGCTTGAATCAAAGACTTAACTTGGAATTGAGTGCCTGGAACTTCAAGGAATTTGTAATGTGTTGACCAATCCCTATATCCATAGTTGGAAAATACCCACAACTAAGCCAAAAGAACCCACTAATACCTTCTCAAGACACCAACTACACAACTGGATCACTTAAGTTAGAAACTACAAAGGGAGAGTGGTTGAGGACCGGAGAGACCAAAGCAGCTAACTGCTTATATTAATTTAGCAAGTGCTTTGTTTTAGATATCTCCATCTAAAAAGGGTTTTAGGTTCCAAATGGTACAAGACTGTGCACAACAAGAGGTTCATAGCAATCTTTACTTCCTGCTCCCAGTTTGTTCAAATTGTGTCGTCATTGTATATTAGTCCAGGGGTTTCATTAATGGCCGGTCATCGGGCAAATTGACCAGCTGTGAGGACAGTTTTGCCCACCTGGTTTGCCCATCTAGAGGAAATTTTTTCTTATATTAGAAGTTAAGTTCAAATAACTTTGCCCACCTGTGAAAATCAGTTACCCTCCTGCTGAAGATTTTAATGAAACCCATGTTAGTCTCAGGCTACCCCTCTCCTATCTTCATCTCAAGAAATAAACTAAAATTATAACCCAACTTACTTCCAGTTCCCAGTTTTTTAATGCATAATGTGATGAAAGTCACCAAGCCATGCTCCAAGGCAATGGAAAGTAGAGCCTCATAGTGAAACTACAAGAAAATGAACCAGGAAAATGTGAATATTTTCTGGATACAAATATGACTGTGTGTATATCTCATTACCATAACTAGACAGGCAACCATTGTTAATTATGCAACTAAAATACCTTAATTTGTTCCTATCATATTTGTGAGTACAAATCCATTGTTATATTCCTTTTTATTTATTCTTTCTACATTTTTTGTATCATTTAGCTGCCACATCAATAAATTATTGGTCTTTCCATTGCACATTATAATCTTATAAATTACCATATTCAAATTTAACTTATCATAAGCAACTGATGATGGATGGATGGAGACAACTCCACTACGTTTTACCACTAAAGGACTGTCATGTGATTTCTTACTACAACACAAAAATATTCATGAGAAATAAACTTTTAACATGAAGTAAATACATGTTAAGTGAAGCAAGGCCAATATGGCATGTTTGAAACAAATTATTTAAAACAGCTGGTTTGAATGCTGCATTCAGAGCTTATAAAAATTTGACGACATTAATCTTGTACATGTACATGTATTGCCAGACCCAAAATGTAAAGATTTCTTTGTGCTAGTTTATTGTTTTATAAGTTTTTGTATGGAAGACAAACAGTATCAAGACAAAAACACTCAATAGCAAGATGGAACATTCAGTAACACAACCACAACATGACAGCTTAAAGCAAGAAGTGATTTGTCCCCTTGAATAAGTTGGATGGATCTTTGAATGACACCTACCACAAAATGAATCAAAGATACAAGCTTTTTAATGTGGCTATCTCTATCAAATGCCTAGAGATGTGGTGCAATTATAAATGTGCAAGAAATGAAGTAACACTGGATCTAAGGAAACCATTTAGTTAACATATTTCTCAGACATTTTTCATGAAATTAAAACCACAACCCCATCTTGGAATCCTCTTAAAGGAGCAAATAACCCCAAGGTGTGCAAAAACATCAGCCCTCTGAAAATACATGACAACACTCTAGCATTTACTGACGGACAAAAAGCAGAACTGATGAACTCTTACTTCACAACGATTGTCTAAAGCTATCTAATTCTTTACCTGGCCCCCAAAAAAATTTGATTAGAAAACACCAGGAATATTGCACTCATGTGCTAAAAGCCATACATGTAATTCTAACTCTAGAGAAACATGGATAAATATTAGCATAATAATTTGTTGATGTAAATATGATCACACAAGCATCAATGACACCATCACATCCAGATCTCTAGAACACCCGAATGGAATAAAGGTTACTTATGGAAACTCTTTGTGAACGGCATTTTAGTTTTTAGTTGTTGTAGTAGTTACTGTCATTTGTTTGACATTGCGAGTCATTTTGTAAAAGAAATTCAGGTCCTGACCTCTAGCACTTTTGAAAAGCATTTTGTCTTATCTAAAGTATACAAAGGATCATTTTGTCTTTGCATTATGTTGTAAAAAAATGGATGCTAGTTTTTATGCTTGACACTTTCACCAAGTAAGTTATTATTATATGAGCGTGTTCACCACAATAAACAGTGCCTTTAAAAAAAAGTTTACATTACAAAACATGCTACAGTGGTATCCCGCCTAACAGCCACCTCGTTAATGCTCAGTCAGTCATTTTCTTATTAAAGAACCCCTTTAATACAGCCATCCTGTTGATACAGCAAGATTTTTGTGGCCTGTTGGTGACTAGTTAACAGGGTTCCACTGTATGTGTAAGTAGGTACTCACAGATTCTTTTTTTAATACTCACAGATCTGTCCTGTGGTTTGGAAAGGTCAAAATTCCTTGGGAGAAGCCCAGCGACATAACACATGTTGAAATACTCATGTGCATCAGACAGACAGCTGATTCCCTCTTTACTCATGTTAGCAAGAATCTATAATAGAATTGCATTCTTCATTATATCAACGATGTCATTTCATGTAAATTCTTCACTTCTCAAAAAATAATAAAACTACATCTCTTTCCAGGCTCAATTTCAACTGCTCCCCTTCTAGCAATTTTATGTGAATGTACCACAGCAATTGGCACCTGTGAAATCTTTCTGTACATACGTTTCGTGGTGAAATGAGGAAGTATTTTGAGAAGGTTTTGCAAAAGATTTTAAAGGGCAAGTGAAATCTGGAAATACTTGCCCTAACGACAAATTCTTGATCAATAACAATTCCCTAAAACATTAGCAGGCGTATATTAACGTTAAAAGCCAACGTTTTGGCATCATTGTGACAACCATTCTCAAGGCAAAGTGAATAAATAATGCAAAGATTTGAGTTCTATAGTCTCTAAAAAATAGCATAACAACAAAGGATCACAAGTTCTTCAAGTGAATACCTTTGCCCGAATTGAGTCCGTTTGCATGTTTAGGGATGGTTTACGTTTTTTTATAAAAAGCATCTCCTTAATTAGGCAATCAAATTTGTTAGACCATTTAGTAAACACGTGAAATTGTTCTGAAAGACAAAGAGGTAAGTTCGAGTTATGTTCGCTCAAATAATGTTTACAAGTTGACGACGATTTTTGTTTGTGTCCATCAACGCATTCGTGGAGGTGGCCACGAGTGTAACCAATATACCCTGCATCACACAGGTTACATTGAAATTTATAAACTACTGGTAGGCATTGTTGGTTAACAGTGGCTGGCTTGACTTCTCGAACTTTAAGGTCTTCATTGAGTTTTCTGCTGATGAACACGGGTTGAATTGTGGTCTTGATTTGAAGTGGTCCTGTGTGATGTAGGATGTGTTGGTTATACTTGCGGCCAACTCCACGAATGCGTTGATGGACACAAACAAAAATCATCGTCAATTTGTAAACATTATTTGAGCAAACATAATTCAAATGTACCTCCGTCAGAACAATTTCACGTGCTTACTAAATGTTCTAACAAATTTGATTGCCTAATTAAGGATGGTGCCTACTTTTGCTAGTGCGCACACGTTCTGCACATCACGCAAGGCATGGTTTAAGCGCCACGCGCGCACTGGGTTAACATGACACAATCAACTACGCTACCAAGTACACGACTAAGTTGAAAGCAAAATTTTCCTACTGTGACCAAATCAAGTTTAATGAACCTGTACTTAAACCAGGAACACCAGAACAGCAGCATATCGCAAACCACTATCTGTTAACATCTTCCAGCTGAAAAACTAGTTGTTATCTGTCGAAAATTGTACTGAAATCCAACTGTAAACATGTAACTGCAGATGGCGTAGTGCACACGCAAAACAAGTGTGAGATACGCAAATGTTTTACTTACGGGGGTGGTGACAGGAAAAAATGTAACGGGCACCGTAAAAAGTTTAAAAAATGCGTGGTTACCCCTATATTTTATGTTATGAAGTGGAAGTGGCAAGCGTATTCAGCATGTGATTAGTTTCTGGTTGTGAGCAAAAGATATTTAGACAGAGGAAGGCTGTCAGAGATGCTAAAAGTGCTGTTGCAACGATTTTGTTATTAAAAACATACCAAAAATGGTTTTTATGTTACCATTTACCATGTAGTTTTCAGATCTTTATAAATGTGTTTGCTTTTCTGTATGTAAAGGCGCATTCTAAAGAAAGTCATGAAGAAATATCCTCTCCTTTTTTTTAGAAAAATGCTGATGTCAGCATTTTTGTTGAGATTCAAGGCTAATTATTTTGGAAAAATGAGTGGCTACCCTATTTTTTCTTTGAGGATTCCGATAGCCCTTGCGAAGATCTACTTTTTCCGCAAGGTCCTAACCTGGCAAAAAAACCTTTGTATTTAGTAGGTACTGTCCTTAAGGAGATGCTTTTTATAAGAAAAGTTAAACCATCCCTAAATGTGCAAACGGACTCGATTCACGCAAAGGTATTCACATTGTTATTGATCCTTTGTTATTATGCTAATTTGTAGAGACTGTATAGAAATCAAATCTTCGCATTATTTATTCACTTTGCCTTGAGAATGGTGTCACGATGATGCCGAAACGTCAGCTTTCAATGTTAATACTCGCCTGCTAATGACAAATTAACAACAAAAACTAATATGGATCCCAGATACAATTTACTTTCTTTCTTTTTTGATGCGTATGTACTGTGTATGCTTGAATCCATTCAGCTTGATTGCCTTAATTTGCCCTTTGTAGATGTGATAATTCAGCATATATCTGTTCAAAGACTACTCTGGTACCCAGGGTCCTCCAGTCACCTCTTAAGCATGCATGGAAGACAGATCAGCATTCACGTAGATAAGCTGAAATGTTTCTCAGATTATTTACTGAGGCAACTTACACGTGTACTAATGAAACTAAATCCAACTCCTATCCACACAGTGTATGCTCAACTAAGCTCATGGCTTGAGTGAGTCGCACCTTATAAATAATATGTTTGTTACAAGACCATTTCTGACCCACATGTTTTATACAACAATTTATGGTTTGGCTGAGTCCAGCTAGCTTAGTTATGCTCATGTATAAATGGCCCTAATGCCTCACCTGACGCTGGACTCCTAGGAATTTTGAATGCACTAGTCCGGTCTCCATCAAGCAACAAGTATCTAAAATAAAAATATGACAATTGCTTCTAAATGTGTTGTCCAATAGCCTGTGTCATTGAAACATTAATAGTATGGTGTTTTCTTTTCACTTCTTTACAATGAGTTAAATAGAATAAAATCTGTTATCCCAGAATTCATTATTAATAACCAGACTGGTTTCCCGAAAGGAAGATTTATTGGAGAAAATACTGGATTGACACACAACAATATTGATTGCACTTCAGAAAAAATTCAGGCATATTGCTTTTTAAAGATTTTGAGAAAGCCTATGACTCACTTGAATGGCCATTTGTTGGTGTTGATGGCCATTAGTGGAACTGAGTTTGATTCTGAGTTCCATTGTTTGTTTTGGTTTCTTTTAAATCGTTTTCTTTTATTGTTTCACTCTTTTTGATGAAATACATGTACTTATAATTTCAGGTTTGGAATTGATAATAACACAGTTTTTTTTTTTTTGTTATGTGACCTTTCTGTTTCTTCCTCAAATCACATCCAATGGCTTAATTCCTAAAACTAGCCTCAATTTTTGGTCCAAACACCAATGAAAGGCTGTGAGAACTCAATCTAGTGGCACTGAGTTGCATAAAGCAGACTAGCTTTCATCTTCAAGTGACAAGAAAACATGTTAAGCAAACTTTCCCAGTTTCAACTAGTTAGGCAACGAGAAGTTTACTAGGTAGAAAGGCTCAAATCAGAATGAGTAAATTAATTACAGCAGTAGAGTCATGTAGTGTCAATAAAGATCCCCCTTTGTTCTTGTACTTCATGTAGTGTGTACAGCAAGTCATTTGAGATTTTAATAAAACAAACAAAGTAAAAATAAGGAACAATTCACTTGGTTTTTCTTGTTTCTTTTAAAGACTGCTGTGTAGCCAGATATCAATAAAATAACTCATATTTTAATGAGAATAACCTGTAAGCCACATATGTACCCAATGTGCACCAATGTTTTTTAATGTTTGAGAATTGAGAATTAGGGTCAATGCAATATTATTTCCTTCTTTTTGTCCTGTACATTTTCTTTTTTTGTTGTTTAACAAAATTTTGGTCATTAAAATTGCATGTAAGGTTAGTATAACTGTAAATAATGTTAAATATTGTACAAAATGTGTGATATAGTAAATATAGAAAAATTTGTTTAATTAGTATTGTACAGTACTGGTCAAATGTAAGTTGACAGTCTCGACTCGAAACTCGATCCTCAATCCTTGATACTTTCAAGAATCAAGAGGCGAGTTTCAAGGCTCGAGTTTTGAGTTTTGAGTATCGAGTTTCAAGTTTTGAGACGCTCAAAGAATTTTTTGAGAAAGCGATTTATATCTTGAATTCATAACAATAGAAATAAACAATACCGCGCGTTGTGCGGCTTCCTTTATTCGTGCAAGAGTACATGTATTTCATATTAACATCCAAATCATTAGTCTGGAGTTGAAGTCTTGAATCGCAATTATATTGCATTCATTGCATAGAAAAAACAACACGCGTACGAATCAACCAAATTTAGAGAACGCAGCCTGCGAGCATGAAATGATATTTCTAGCTCTTTCTGGTTCCAGCGAGCTCAAATTTCAACTTGCTTGCCGTATGCAAATTTCTAAGTGTTACTGCGATTGTACTGCAAATGATTTTCTAGCCAAATATCGTATTTAAAAAAATACTTATCAAGACACCGTGCGTGTAACATCGCCTGCGTTAGTGGACAGCTTTTCGGCTCTTGTTTGCATTGACAGCAGTGATTTTTTGAATTTGCATAATGTTCTTTTTCATGATTTTCACCGATTATGTTTGTGTGCAACTGGATGAAACTGCGAAACTTGCATGGCAGCATTAAATTACTCATGTCATGTGAACTTCTGTTACATTAAGGCATGTTTAACATAACAACTTGGTTTAAACTACAAACAAAACTTCCTGTGCCTTCGTAAAAGACCTAGACGGATCCCAGACAAAAAGACTGTGTTGACTCTTGCAGGCTGGCCAATCAGAATCGTTGCTTCCCATGGCTAGTAAAATTATAGGTTAAATGAAGCAGAAAGGTTTTCCACTGATTTTTTTTTTTATTTAACAGCTTCAACAGTTGATATATCTTAATTTTTGTGACATTATTATAGGTAATCGCACAATTGATCTTACATGACTTGTAACTTCAGCAGAAGATAAGATCTTTCAATTTTGACATGCATTTTCTTGTCTGCAGGAAACAACCTGCTTCGAGAGTTTCTCACTTCTATCGAGCTGTAAAAACAAACCCAGTGTCGAATTGAAAACTGACCGGAAAAGTTCCCGTGAAATCATCAGCAAATGGATTAAAGATAGCTCTGAATCGAAAGAAATGTGTTCATACCAAGCATCAAAACAAACAACCGATTGGAAGCTGATGATATCGAGTCGTGTACACGCCTCAAGAGTTATTGTTTCTGATTTCTATCGAGCCCTTCGTACAGTTGATTTAAACAAAACTCAGCGTCGTCTTCAGAACTGTTACTCTGTTGTTACTCTGAATTGAACAATAATTAACTCCAGTTCGAAAGAAGTGCAACCGCGGGACTAAACAATCGATTTAACTAAGCCAACCGGCTTACAAATGAAGAGTCGCCTACTGCCTCTGGAGTCGACTCGAAAATTTCTGTCTCCAAAAGTAAACCAGCAAGATTGACACATACAGGAAAAATTAATCAAGTGATAAATTCTTTGTCACTTTGACTCGAAACTCGAACGACTCGACTCAAAACTCAAACGACTCGACTCGAAACTCGAAGGACTCGACTCGAGACTCGATACTCGAAGTTTTCAAGTTTCGAGGATCGAGGATCGAGTCGAGTCATTCGAGTTTCGAGTGACTGTCAACTTACATTTGACGGGTACTGTACATTAAAGTAAGCTATCCTCTTTTAGTAATGTATGTAATGCATGGTATTGAACTAGGACCTTTGCTTTTTCTTTCTTGCATTAATGATTTACCTTGTACTCTAATGTGTTTGCCACTGTCGTGTGACCTAACACTTTGTGTAAGCTACACAAGAACATGCTCACGACCCCACAACACTCTATGATGACCATGACTGCTTTACAACAAATTCTACAATCATGCAGAAATCTAATACTCACCAAACTTGAGAGAAGCTGGCCACAGGTGCTGCTCTAGTGTTGATCCAACACTTGATACAAAGTTGCAAACAGACTTTTCATCTACAAACACATCCTAAAAAACAAAAACAAAAGTATATATAGATTTAGCCAAGCCTAAAAGCGGACCTCCTGGGCTGGGTTGTTCAAAGCCTGATTAAGCTATTCGGGAATAAATGAGAATTTTGATTTGTGTTTCTTTAACTTTGCAGGAAGTTTTTCGATTTATATTGTTTGAATAATCTCAAACTACACAAGAAATAAGCACTGAAAAGCATTTTTATACAAGAAATATTTATACTCAGTTAACTTTTAATCCTGGGTTAGTGCTAACGGGCTTCCGACCAAAACGGCCCTGATTAAAGTAGGTCAACCTGGCTTGAGCCCGCAATCCAATCAAAAAACCACTACATGTACTTGGTCAGTGGTCAACTTCAAAAAAAGCACATGACCTTGATGAGCTCTAAACTTGAGCCTACCATAACTGAAAATAATGTGCTCTGAGTGCTCAGAAGCTGCCAGCATTGTACTGAAAGATCCACATTGAAATAGCCAAAAAGATAAAACAACAAACTATGCATGCATATTTCAGGAAACTAGTCCATTGGGACATGTTACTGTATTCACATTCTCAACTCCTACAAGTAAACAAATATTCAAATATTTGACCTTTAGAACTACATGAACATGAATATGCATGAATACGTGTACTTCATGAACAGGACGTGTACACCTGAAAAACACGCTGCTTTGAACCTCCTTAACTCATTAATGTAAGGCATACATTATAGCTCATCTTGGGTTCTTTCAAAGATCATTTTGCCATTTTGTGACAAAGGTTTATTCATCCCTCAGAGCCATCAAATCTTCTAAGTTTGGAAGATACAAAAACAGCCTCCAGCTTCCACCTCTGTCTGAGTTGCAAGAGTGAAGGCACTTGTAGGTTTTGTGTCCTTAATTACTAATTCTACTGTGAATAACCTACCACAATCCCATCAGGGGATGCAGCATCTAAAATGTCCGCCAGTGAAAAGAAAGCAAAGAATGGACATGTAGGATCCTTACTACCAAACATAGCATCCCTAACCACATACAGAAAAGAAAGTGTGGTTAGACTTGAAGAAATGCAATGTTGCAACGATGTACAGTATGATTTATTTTTAACAGGAGTTAGTAAAAAATATATAATGAACATATATGTAACTTACAAAGAAATTGCAACTTTGTGTTGACACTGAAGCCAGTTTGCTCACCTGATAGATGGAGGCATTTGTGAATGGTACCAGCAATTGATATCAAAGATTCCTAAATGGCATGTGGGCCTGGAATGCAGATCATGTGCTGGAGCCTCCCACACACACATAGCTAAAGTAAGATCTCGCACATAATCAACTGCAACAAAGACACTCATAGTAATTAAGCCACATTCTGTATAGAAGGTTTTGATTTAAATAAAAATCTGTATTAATGAGCCAAAAGGGATGAAGTACTTCTATGAGAATCTGCTTACTTTAACCGAATATCTGAAAAGTTCACCTCTCATGTTTAAAAATAAAAATTGCTCTCTGTTTTTCAGGATTCTTAATTAATAATATTGTTTTGTTTTAGAACAGATATTTCAGTAATGCTGACTGGCTTTCTTCATACTCCTCATATACATCTCCATATTCTATTCTTGAGTAGTACTGGTAAATGTGTGTGGATGACAGCTACAATGTCAACCAAGACATGGTGCAAAGAAAGAGAAACTCAAAAAGATAATCTAGATCACCTCAATATTACTGAGCCAGGAGTAAATGTGTTCACAAAAGAGGATGAAGAAGGAGATGTTGTAGCATGTATTGGATTTGAAATAGACTCAAAGTGCACCATAATCTGGAAGAAAACTTGTACAAACAAAATAATGTGACACAAATGAGCAACTACCCAGACAGAATGAAGAGGGCCCTTACAAAATGATTTGCAGAAGGAGTAAGAGCTCTGTAAAAAAAAAAAAGACACCCGGCAGAAGAACTACACAACATCGAAGATGTGTGTGAAGCAAATGGATACCCCTGGGAGATGATGAGAACATCTATGGAACAAAGACAACATCAGTGGAACAAAAATGTACAGATAGTGAGGAACAAGATAAATAACAGAGTCGTGGGGCTGAGACCGTATCATAACTGACAGAGTTATCTGCAGTGAGTAGTTTAGGGGAATTGCTGAGCCACACTCACTCCTTCTGTGTGGCTTTCAGACCTGGAAGGAAGTTGAAATGACTTAAGTCACTTGTCACGAACCACTTAGTGACAGACAAAAATGTGCTGTATACAAGATTCCATATGGTCAGAGTGCTCTGCATGTTAGGAAGACATGGCACCTTTTCTAGACAAGAAAGAAAGAGCATGCGGACAAAGTCAGCCAAGAGTCATGGAAACCAATCCTACATGTAAATCATGAGATATAGAAATCAATCCTCAGCCATAAGATATAAAATCAATCCTCAACCATGAGACATGGAAACCCATCCTAAACCATGAGACATGGAAACCCATCCTACACCATGAGACATGGAAACCCATCCTAAACCATGAAAAATGGAAACCCATCCTAAAACTTGAGAAAGAATCCTGAAAAAAGAGAGCAAAGTCCTATTAATTTGTGCTTATATTGCTGGGATAAAAAAAACTACTTTCAAAACAAGTCTACATGTACTTTTAAAACAGGTCTACTTTCAAAACAAATCTCAAACTCAAATTGCTCATGAAAATTTTTCCTTCCCTTGCAGATTCAAGAAATTAGGTATATTTCCATGGTACATGTACTGGTTAAAGTGTAACTAAAGAACTGATCACTTACTCTCAACAGTAGAACCTTCATCCATTCTTGGACTATCAAATGAGTTTCCACCTTTTTCTACATCAGAAGAAATGACTATGAGTACCATTTTATCTACCTTTCTACTGGAAATGTTAACCGCACAAACTCCCTGCAAGTAGAGTATCCTTTGACTTTCCTTGAAAAAATGAGAAGAATCTCCACTTGCATACATATTTAAGCACCAAATTGGCCAAATTAATACTTTGATGTTTCCTAGTCCTTTCCTTCTCCCTTTCTTTTCATATTCAAATCACCAAAAACATCTGTGTAGGACTTTACAGGGATGTTTGACATGATTTATACAACTTCTGAGTATTAGCAGTAGTAGACTAGTCTTACTGATAGGTAAGATTTGCAACAAGAAATTAAGATTTTTACATGTGCTATGCTTTTGTATACTACACAGCTAGATTCGGAATTAGTGCTCAGTAAAATATAGCCTTTTGTCTTAATTATCCCCTTTCATCCAGGAGGTCACTTAATGAAAAATACACTGCTTTTGCAAAGTCAATGAGTGCTTCAAATTAAATAACTTCTGAATAAAAGGACAAACTTTTCACTAAAAGGTTTTACCAGTTTTGCATGTAAAGACTCAAATGTCCTGAAAACGTGGAAAATATGAGCAGACATAGTGCAGTGGCAATTACATTTAAACTTTGCTTCTCCAAAAAAAAAAAGAAAGAAAGAAGGGAAATAAGGAGCAGACAAATTTGAGGGTCCAAAAGTGTCTTCAGGAACGGTTTCCTACAAGCCAGGATCAGAAAAATGCAATCACCCCATTTTACACTGCTGCTGCAGGAACATGACACATGTGACAAAATTGGTGTTTACAGTAAAGAACCACAATAAACAATAAAGAACAACATATAAGTAGTTGGTCCATACACAACCCGAACCATGAGCAAAGTACTGTATTTCTCCCTGCATGCAGCCTTCCCACTTAGTTATTAAGCTCACAGCATTGATTATGAGTTCCACTGGCTCTTTTGATGTTAAAGCTGAACTAGAGAGTCTAAGTGCTTACCTAACGTGTAGCAGCAAATAATTTTACTTCCAACAGAGGTAGCATCAGCAAGATGATGAGCATCAGCAGTGAGTTGATGTTCAAACCTACGACCAACACCACTAAGGTCCTGATGAAAAAATTACAGCTTCTTTAGAAAAATGATTTTAAAGGGGAGGGACAGGGGAAAACAGTAAGCTCAAAGAGTGATGGGAGGGGGAGGATGCCTGCATGGATGCCATTGTTTTTGCCATTCTCCCCCCTAATTAAGTATGCAATTCAACTCAGAACACTGAAAACACTGAAAAAATAACATCTCTCACCCTAAACTGGTCCATGTTTCTACTATACAACCTGTATGTGACTTGTCAACTACACAAGCCAATAGACATCCACTGAAGACAGAGTCCTTTTGCAGTAAATAATTTACAGAGAAACTTCTATTTCTGACACTTGGCATTGATGCACACACAATCTCGAATTTGCCTATTTCAACATCATCCAATCTTTCCAGCTTTTCTGCCAAATTACAGGCAGACAAATTCATGGCCTCAACTTCAACAAATCTGGTTGTTTACAATGCTGGTTAGTGGCATTTGTCGTTGTGGCTATCCCTGGTTTAGGTCGGGGACAATAGTCTTCGTATTGATCAAAGGTGTGTCTGCAGGTGGCTTTTGAGCCCAATTTTTGCCCCAACGGTTCTACCCCATTGTGGACAACTTGTACCGGGCAGAAGAGCAGGCCATGGTTGTTGTTGCCGTTCTTTCCTAGGCCTTCATTTTCCTCCAACTCTTGACATCTCACTTCGAAAGTTGCAGTTCCTTCACTGATAGTGGTTCTCCAGAGAGGCCTGTCCTTTGCTCTCTCCTCCCAAAGAGTGACATCGATGCTGCACTTCTTGAAGTTTGCTTTCAGCACACCTTTGAAGCACTTCTTCTGGCCCCCTCTTAAACACTTGCCTTCTATCTGTTCCAAGTAGATCTGCTTACTAACTCAACAGCTGTGAAGGTGGACAAATTTTTAGCTTGCAGGTAGGTTCTTCGTGCAACCAAAATTAGCAGCTATGATACCAAGCTCTTTCCATTGTCTGTTGGCACAATGGCTAGCAGTTTTTTCCATTCAA
Source organism: Orbicella faveolata (assembly GCF_042242905.1). Classification (NCBI taxonomy): domain Eukaryota; kingdom Metazoa; phylum Cnidaria; class Anthozoa; order Scleractinia; family Merulinidae; genus Orbicella; species Orbicella faveolata. Next base: position 15,079,605 of record NW_028301539.1, read on the forward strand.
ACAGTTGTCTGATTGCTTTGTTCTGCACCACTTTTAGATCATACTTACAAACTGTTTTTCTTCCAATTAAAGGAGTGTTTCTTGAAGGAGTTGCTCAAGAGCATCATCTCCTGATTCATCTGAACATAATTGAGTGAGGTGAGCCAAAGCACTTGGATGACATATCAATGACCAATCAGAGCAATGGTTCACTTACTTAACAATTAATTCTCACCCATCAGGAATTTTATGTTCATCTGCAGGCACTTCCCCCCCTACCAACCCCTACAATTGTGCTTCACACTTACATTTTTTTCCCTCACCTTCCCCTCTAAATAACTGCCACACAGGCTATCACAAATAGAATTGTTTGAGAAACAAACCCACCTTATAGATAACCCCATAACCTGTAAGTACATCTCTTGATGCAAACACCAGTTGGTATAGAGTGAGGGTGGCAGGTGTCTCTGGACAATTCTCAAGAACAAGAGGGCCTCTGGCCACCCACAAATAGCTGCAATAACGTGGATCATTCTCTGGCTCCTGTTGACAATAACAACATCTCTAAGAACAATATTAATTCAATCATCATGATATGAACTTGCCCTTCTGGGTTAGTATTCTTAGACTTACAAGCCCATTGCTTTACATCAAAAATGTAAGAGAGTTAGTGTAAAGTAATGAAAGCCCATTGCGAACCAGTGAAAACAGTGTATTGAACCAATTCCAACAGAACTGAGATCAATACAGAGCCCAAATCATAGGAATTGTGTTGTCTTTGCTCTCTAGCATACACTGTAAATGGAAGAAATAGTCAACAAAATGCACTTTTTTGAGCCAAAACAAATTGGGACAGTTATATAAATTATATGCTTTTAATTTATTATAAGGCATAATAAGTTATCAGAACTTAAAAATGTACAGTCTACTCCTGATAACTCAAACATTCCAGGGAAATTAAAAAAGGTTCGAGTTATCAAGAGTTCGAGTTATCAGGAGTTCAAGCTATTGGGAGTTGAGAACAAATGACCAGAAATAAGGAAAAGATGGTGTTCACTGTATTTATTTTCACAGTGTACATTTCAATCAAATTTAACTATAGAGAAGTCAAGTGAAAATGGGACAATACATTTCTAAATTACTATATAAATCAGAAGGTATAAACGTAATGGGAAACAAAAGAAAGCAAAGCAAAGCAGCAGGAGAAGTCAAGGTACTGTGAACCTTGCAGGTTTCAAAGAGAGCAGCATCCGGCTACTGTTACAGAGTTCATGTGATCTACTCAGTTTGAGAAATAGTTTCAAAGTTTTGGACTACAGTTAACACTTAATGACTGGTCCCGAGGGGAAAAAGAAAGCAAAAACACTATTGGAGAAGAGAGAAGGAAATGAAAGGAACACATTATAATGCATGAACACATCGTAATAAAGTAGCACACACAGAACTGTGAACCGTTCGATAGCCAGTAATTTCAGTTGGCTTTTTAAACTGACAAAGACTGAAGTTGTTCGGTCAAGACATCTTTGTATAAGTAGCTATAAATGTTTTAACATTTAGTAGAGTCAGCGTCAAACACAACTTCAATTGTATACTGTTAATGTCCATCCCTGACTGCAATGTTAGCATTTTTACATTATAATATTACAATATCATATTAAGCTTACATGTACTCAGTGGAATGGATCTTGGCTGGTAAGATTAAATTTATAAACAAAGTGATGTTCTCCATAACGGTCTTAAAATAAATGCAAAACTACCTCTTCTCGAATGTTTTTTAACTATACATAGTCAACTTTTGAACTTCTTCTTCTTCACAGTGGATGCCATGCAAACTGATTGCTAGGATGAAAACCAACAACTGTAGCTGGTTCACCCAGACTCGGCCACTTGTCTACCATCTTAATTCCATCCTAGATTGCCTTGCACATCCGTGTGATGCACTTCGGGATAGATACAAGATGGCAGACTGGTGACGTGAAACAACATCTTAGTTTCATATATAATCGGAGTGGTAATCAAAGGAATGGATCTACTTGTCGAGAAGTAGAAAAGAAAAAAAAATTATTAAACGAATTGTGATCAGCAAGGCTGAAGATGTCAGTGGCAAATGGTTGTTCGGTTCCATCATCTCTGAATCATGGCAACAACACAGTACTAAAATGATCGTTACCATGAAATCCTAGGGCTTGTGCTCAGTGGCAGTAAAACATTGACATTAATCAAGGCCTCATTGTTATAATAATTATTTAAAGTGGCTCGAAACAGTTTTCTGTTTTTTTTAAGATGGGATTGAATTGAGGTGCGATTTTTCAGGCTTGGAACTGTACTGTTTTGAATGGCTGTGCTAAGTTTTACTCGGGCTTCTGTAGGAAAGCCCGAGTCTTAAAATGCTAGCGTTTTGGTTACCAAAAGGGGGGTCATCGTCCCAGGCGTTCCATGCGTAGACCATGGAAACTGGGGACAAGAAACGCGACATAGCTCACTCTTTGTGACAGAATGCGGTGTTTTGCGAAGAAAGTTTTGTTAAGAATCGCGCCTTATACATTCATCTCACATACAAAGATGTCGATCATTTTCAGAAAGGGTCGGTCCACGAATTATATTGCTTGAAAGCCAGCCAGGTAAGCAAAGTTCACACTCGAAATGTTCTCGTGAGATAACAACTCAGCCAATTGCGGTATGAATTAAATCTACGAAAACACTGGCAAAAAATAGGCAGTCAATGACGGTATGTGGCTACTACTGTTATTATTTAGGACACTGTTAGTAGTAAAACAAATCATATTGCAATAAAACGAGCTAAATACGAAAACTTTTTTGGACTCATAGCTCATTAAAAACATGCGACTTGTTTCTTGTACCGCGCAAAATATGTCGATCTCCAAAGTTGTAAAGATAAGACTTTCGGTAACTTGAATTAAATATCTTACCTTCAAGTTAGTTGGCTTTCTAGTAGGGTGCAGGAAAAAAAAGATAACGCGTGAATTTGGAGGCATATTGTGCGGGAGGTGAACCTTCGATTGTGCGGGGCATTGTGCCGGATTATTGACAAACCAATGTTCTTGCCAAGTCCTAAGGAAAATCTGCATTGATGATAGTTTAGCCAGTTATTTCACTAGTAGTTCAAATATATTTAGCAGTCTTAGCAATCGACAATTCTGTGTCTGACTGCAAAAGAAAATCATGTTGCTTGACATGAACTAGACGAGCATGAAACCAAAATAAATAGCAAAACAGAATGCCGCATCTTCCCTTATAAATGAGAGTCCTTTTTAAAAATACTCCTGCCTTGATTCAATAAAAATATGTAGCTTGAATATTTCGTCATAAACTGTGTTAAGGGTCGCAAATTCTTGGAAAATGGTTTAAACTCACAACTTGCGATAGGATGAGGAGGATACTCAACGAAGCAACTTGAATAGTAAATATCCAAGCAGAACTCTTGTGCTAAAATATCCTGATTATTTAATTTGCTTTTATTGTGTCCAACACACGTTTTCGTAAAGTACGATTTGATACTGTGGTTTGAAGCCAGAGCAAACGCTGTTAGAGCATCTAGTTTTAAGGTAACTCTCGATTGTACTGTTCATTGTGTCTAAGTCATAAATAAAGGTTGTACTGTTCAGCAACAAGCTTGACCCACTTTTTACCATCAGCTACATCTATTTAAAAAGCTAAGGCAGTGACCCCATGTTTTTTTTCTAACAATCTTTTTGTGAGCCACGGAAGAAGAAACAGGGAAAATTATAAAAAATTCTGTGGAGTATATTTTGCTTAAATTTTAAAAAAATGGAAATTTCTAAGTTGGAGGAATTCCACTCCACAAATTTTTACACAATTTCGCACATGCATTCCGCTTTTGCCGTTGACTACTTTTTTGGATGGTTTGTGAACAGTTTCACTGTCTTTGGTCCTGTCTTTGGTACCTGGAAAAATAGGGTCACCTGATCAGTTTTTGAGATATAAGCTTCATCTACGAGCAAATTAAAATCCCTACTCTGCAAAATCGCCCCTTGCGCATCCGTGAAGGTGGTCCGCTGATCAGTTAAGCCCACAATTCCATGTGAATTAATGCGAATACCTGTGAATAGTGTTTTCCTTTTCACTGTTGTCTTTAGCAGCATAAGCAGCTCAAGAAGAGTACCATAAATACCCAAAGGTGAGACTGACCCAGTAAAAAGAACAAAAAAAACCTGAAGAGTAGTTTTTTTCCTGCTGTTTTTTAGATTGATACATCAAATTTTCATTTACGTTCCAGCACAGCGGTTTAAAAGAATGTTTTTTCCTCTGAAATTGCCTGAGGGATGGATGTTTTCAAAGTTTAAAGTAAGTAATATCCCAAACAGCTCACTAAACTTGGCAGAAAACAACGTTTTACGAAGCAGGCCTCACACCACCATGTTTGTTGTGAGTTTTGCAAACTCTAAATCTTACATGCTATCTTGGGACCCCTCGAGTGATCACATGATGCCTTGTGCTGAGGTGTGCATTAGAGCCCAGACTTCTCGTGGTAAAAATATTACAGTTTTGAGCCACCTTAAAGTAAGTACTCTATTTGAAAAGAATTTTAACCTCCCAATTTAAGTCTAATACTACAATTTCAATGTTACATCACAAACTAATTCTAACAGCTTTACACTGGAATCACTACTGATGTAAAGAATCCAGACAGTCACCTGATACATGAAGTGTGTGACTGCTGAATAATACTGGCCAATCTGACTGCTGTAGCTAATAAACAGAAGAGTTCACAATGTCAGTTGATAAAAATTACACAGCATTAATTAGAAGTCAAGTAGTTGAAAAAATATTATCTCTTTCCATGACATCAGTAAACGTGAAGGTACACTATAAAAGGGACTAAGCTCCTCCCACTGTCAACACCAATCTCTTTGCATTTTATTTTTGCATGAAGAAGTCTAAACTCTGTAAAGCTTGATTTTTGTGGCAGTAGCATATTAAACTGAAAACAAATTAACATAGTTAACAGGCTACCCTGAAGCAAATTTCTTAAAATACTAAATTCTTAAATTATTGAATTTCTATCATGACATATGAACCATACATGTATGTGAAACACAACAACACTGCCCTCCATTCTGTCAGTGTGGAGGTACAGACATCCAGACATTTCAATATCTCCATAAGGCATGATATGAATGACTGCCTCGTACCTTAGCAGCAAAAAGATTAGAAGCATTCACTGCTGTGTCAGTCCTGTGTCCAACCAGGCATTAACATCATAATTTCCCAAACAATTTAACCCAAACAACAACTTGTGATTTGACCCAGTCCCTTTAAATAATGCCTAGTTTGTTGTTAATTTTACAGTATGACTGTCTGTGTTCAGTAGATAAAAAGGCTTACATAAGAGTGAGAGTCTCCATGTTCCACATCTGAAAGCAACCGAAGTTGAATCCTACGAGCAAAGAGCTTGTTTGCCTCACATACTTGATAGCCGTCACAAACACATCACCTGTGCAAAACAATAAATCTCATTCCAGATAACATTTATTTAATTAACAAGCTGCAAAACTGGTGACATCAGCAAAGTTTAATTCTTTAAACTTACCTGAGGAAAAACTCTTCAACTCAGTAAAATCAGATTTCACATATGAAAACCTTCCAAAAACATGGCAAAAACCTGAAAACAAAACAGTAACAGAGAGTTGAATTCCCTGCAATGTACAGTAGGCCAAAGGCAAATTCTAATGACTTCTATTGTTCTCTGTTGGGACAAAATATACTAAATGCTCAGACTTGTTAATGTTGACTGTTTTGCATTTCATATACTGATGTTTCAAGAGGTTGTATTCAGCTGAAGTTTTCATATTCAATGTACCTTTCAAACATGAACCTGACTGCCACTTACTATTGTGTAACATTATTTCTTTTGTTTTTGTTTTTTATCATTGGGCAAACAACACAAATTTACAAGTTTGGTCTGCATTGGTTCGTTATGAATGATGAATTATTAACCAGGGATCAAGGTCAATCAAAAAATGAAGAAATATTTTGAATGAATAATAATGTAAAGTATTTTAACATACTTCCTATCTCTATCCCTAAATGGGTTCCATTCGTCCTCGCAGTATTTCTAAGTTGTGCCATCTCATGTGATAAAGGATTCACCACTTCAATGGAGCTTGTGTGCCACTCATCAAACTCTTCACCTTCATCATCAAGACGAAGATCAACCAAGTAACAGTGTCCCTGCTCTGTACCAATAGCCACAATACCAAACAACAGTTTTAACTGAGGACTGGAACAACAATGTACAATAATACTATTAACAATTTACATTATCAACACATGAGAAGATCATTTTTCTGTCATTAAACTAGGCCAGTAAACAAGGTTCAAGATGGAGAATTTGGAATTATTATTCCAAGTATGTCTGTGTGAAAAATAATCTTCTCACATATTTACCAGGCATAAAATCCACCGTATTGTTTATTACAATTACATCAACTTATACATTACTGTGCCTTTCTTACACTACATGTACATGAAAACAAATTGGTTATCAGTGAAAGATAAGTTTACCACTGTATCTCTTTTTTAATTACAAATAGAGACTTGATCCACATAATTTGCATTTCTCAAGAACTACTGGAGCTGCCAATGGCCAATTTATTTATTTTTATGACTACAACTACCATGACTCAAGGGTCAAAATGTCCCCAGACTGTTTACCTGTGTCTAGTGACAGGCAAAACATCCAACTTGAACACTGTTATTTTAATATTTATTTTCACCTTTTAAAACTCAACTGAGGTTGTACAATCGTTAGTAATAAATTGATAGAAAGCAATGACATTTTGTTGTCAATTTATTCTCTCAGCCTGTTTAGGCCTTTGGTTTGGCCCATAGGCACCCAATAGTCTCCTGGGTTTTTAGAATCATTCCACCATATTTCAATGACAGGCTCAGGGTTAAAGTTCTTTACAGTGACCCTGCTAAGGGCAACATGCATGAGGTCATTAAGTGACTCCTCTGTGAGTAAGAACAGAACATTTTTCCATCTTCTGATGACAAACACAGGCACCCATCTTTCCATTTCTCACTGAACTTGAATACTCATACAGTATTATGTTTCATCATCGGTGTTTCAAAATTCTATTCTACGTGTCCTTCAACTTCCACTTCTTTAGCGCACTGATTACACGTTAGAAAACGATCCATATCATGAACTGAAATACTAAACTCATTCACACTGGATGGGCGCAGAAACACGGAAGAAAAATGCAAGTCACATTTTCTGTCTTTATCATGCACACTGCACAGATTGGATCATTTTGTTTTTGTTGAGTAGAGTCTGGTAACTACCGGTACCATGTGAGAAGTTCTGCACTAGTGGGCACGACTGTGGGTGGAAAACGGATGAAAATATTGTTCAAATTGATAAATTCTGAATTACTAAGGATTTTCTTTCCTGTCACCAGCGACAGGCATAAATATTTTCAAACCTGTCACTTCCTAAAATTACCTGAACTCGACAGGTAGACAGGCCACATTTTGACTCCTGATGATTCCCTGCAGGCACATCACAAAGAGAGAATTGGCCATTTGGACTAAATTAGCAGCAAATTATTTTACAAGAGGCCAATTATTTCTTGAGAAAGTTTATCGCAGGTAAGTTAACTTTTCAAGCTTTGAATTTTCAAAACTAATTAAAAAGCCTTCATTATAACAACACAAACCAAAAGAGGATTATAACTTGAGTGCATTTACATGACCAGGCTGGTAAACTGTGCAGTACTAAATATCTCTTGAGTTGGCTGAAGAGACCACAATGGAAATTTGATACAATTTGTCACTGAGATTTAAATTAAGAATTTTGAAATTTAAAAGCCAGATTACCAGAGGTAATCAGCACTTTATGGGGACAAAATTATTCTACAACTGGTCTGTTTCCAACTTTCAAAGGTCATCAGCTGTCATGTAGAGGCCACATGCAGAGAGCATGTTCCTCTATTGTCTCCACACATCATGTTAGCTGTGGTGACACTGAAACAGTTTTAAAGTACAGAAAATTTATGCAAGGAACATGATTATTGATGGCAACACAAAGACGTTCTCTCCAATTTCTCCTTTTGGGGAGGGTGGCTGTAACGTGGGCTACTGAGGAGTCTGTGTTACCCTATTACGTAAATAGTCAAACGTGTATTAAGCGGATGCTAGACACCAACTTGAGTCCCTAAATTTTCTTCCCACATTTACTGTAAAATAAACCTACATTCAGCAGACACCTCTGTTAAGCGGATGCGGACACCAATGTTAAGCTATTTTGGTGCACAAAACCTGCATAAGTGGACACTTCAAGGGCCTTTTACTTCTAAAGATTCAGCTGAGACTCCTTTAACATTGCTCAGCGATGTCGTTTTAAAGCTAATTGATTATTCCAGATTGATTCATTGATTGACTGGACATTGTACTATGAGCAGTCTTAGCTAGTCTTTGATCTTAAACAGTGTTACCAAAGGGTTAATAGTTAACTATTATTGCACAACATATTAGAACCTGTTTTGAGCAGACACCCTGTATTAAGCAGACACTAGTGAGGGTCCCAAGGGTGTCCACTTAATACAGGTTTAAGTGTACAGTATACTATATTAGCAACACCAGCTAAAACTTCTCATAATTGCTGTTCTAAGGGTGTCCACTTTATAGCAGGGGCTCAGTATACATTATATTCATGGCATATTCATACACTTCACTTGTCATACTATAACTTTCCTGGGAACATATCAACTCTTGCTCTTGTATCACAGACAGCACAGCTTGAGAAAATTAGCCTATTTTTCAAGTTTGTTTGTTGTAATCTATCTTAATCTTGTTAGTGGTAACTATTCCTGTTCATTTTCATCTTTTTATCATTTGTGTGGTGTTTTTCTACCTTAGAAAAATACTATCAAAGTAATCTTATACATCAGAAAATGACAGCAAATACTGTGAAATCCTTATAGCTCCATTCATAGTTTTGTAATCCCAGGTTAGTCAGGGAGCATATGTCTTAAAATAAATTTCCGTGGGATTTTTATGGTGAAAGCAAACCACCTACCTAAATGTGTTAAGGGAAACCTGAGGAACACAAAAAATGTTGTCGGCAATTTTGTAACCTGCACCGGCGGCTGCTATGGGGGATCTATTTTTAGACCTATATGGCTCAACATGGAATCGAGGCTCGAATATAAAATGGCGTGGAAATACAATTAACTACAATAAATTTCCACAAAATTACCAGAAATATTTAATTTAGTTTATCTAATACATATCCATAGACTTAAGTAGTAAATACTGATCACATGATCAACACTGCACGAAAGCGAGGCTGGTCGTTTGTTGTTTTCAAATAAGCATCAAAGGCATGAAGGCATATATTTTGCTACTGAAAATTGATCAGAGAGTTAAATTTATTAAAGGGATTGTATTCAAATCAATAGCTCACTGAAATCAGGAAAAAACAATGATTTTGGTCAGCGGTCATTTTCATCATTTTACAGGTCCGCCATGTTGGATTTACAGTCCATCTAGAGCGGCATGTTTTTTGGTGTTTAATATGATATGGAAACGGATTCTGGTTCAAAAACAAACGAAACTGAGGCCAAAGGGTTGGATTTACACTTATGTATAATTTGTCAAAGAAAATAAAACGAAAATCTAGTTGAAAAGCCCGAGGCTCACGAAAAAGTTCTGGTATCGATCGAGGAATGGAGTAAGTACGGTAATCTTGAGTACACAGAAGCGTGGAGTAAGTTGAGGTTTGCTTCTGTCCAAGAGCTCGAGGATGGGCGGGCATCATGGCATAGATCATGTTATAAAGATGCAGTACATGCTGGGATGCTTAGACGAGCAAGAGAAAGGTATGAGAGGCAGCTCGAAGGCCCCAATGAGTCCAGGCGAAAATCACGACCAGATTCATCAGTAGAAATTCCTCAACTAACCCGTTCGAAAACGTCTCCCTACAATAAGAATGTCTGTTTTTTCTGCGATGGCCCACCCGGTTACCGTAAGAGCCTGCATAATTTCAGTACCTTTTCTGCTGGTGAGTCCCTTCGCACTGCCATTGGGATGTCGGGTAATGATAAGCTCTCGGTTAAACTCAACACATCCATTGCTCCAGATGATGCTCATTCCATAGATATAAAGTACCACAAAAACTGTTGGGCAAACCATGTATCGCATGTTTTACGAAGAGAAACATCCGAATCATCATCTGAGAAGTTGGCTGGTGAGATTGCAGCACAAATAGAATTCCTGACAATGACGGAGATGACTTTGAGTAGCGGAAAAGTGGCGACTATGTCTGAATTACAAGATGCGTTTGAAAGCATACTAGAATCTAACAATGTGGAAAATTCGAGGGGCGGACGAAAGGCCTTGAAGCAGTTACTACTCCGAGAGATACCAGATATAGAGTTTCATGCACCTAAACGTGTCAATGAGTCCGAGCGAGTCAGTATCAAGAAGACAAGAGATCAAGCAATTCAGATGGCTGAGGATCAGACCGCAAACATAGACTCCGATATGAAAACTCTGTTTGATGCTGCTGCAATAATTAGGAAATCTATCACCAAATGTAGGAAGTGGAAGTTTACAGGTTCACTGAAAAACCTGCCTGACGAGAACGTACCAGCAGAACTTTTTAGTTTTTATAGATGGACTATACAAGGCCCAAAACATGAGCTTTCTGCTTGAAAGAAATGTGACGAAGTGTACAATCGTACAATGGCTCTATCCCAGACCACTGTATCAATGTGTTTGACTGAGAGGCAGGTCAAAAACAAGAAGTCCGATGTTGTAAGATCCTCGTCGGAGATGCCGCTGCAGTTAGCCGTTGGGATAGCTGTACACAAGGCCGTGAGAAGCAAGCAGCTCATAACCATGCTTCATGGATTCGAAATGTCAGTGGACTACAACAGGATGCTGAGAGTAGAGGCCCAAATCGAAGCTAGCGTTCTAAAGCGCATGGAGCTGAATGATGGTCTATATATACCCCCTGATGTAGTTTTGGGTAGGCACGTCTTTTTTGCAGTCGATAATGTGGATTTCGCTGAGGACGCTCCTGATGGCAAGAATACCTTCCACGGCACAGCGATGGCAATCTACCAAAGGCAGGAAGCAGGCGATGTAGCACCAGAGCTGACCGTGGACCCCGGAGATCAGTGTCGTCGCTCAATCAGAGAGCTTCCTGAATCTGTGACAACCTTGCTAGAATGCCCTGCACCACCCGGAAGGCCTGTTGGTCCCACCTTCCCCCAGTTTGGATTGTGTACCGAAGCCCAACTTCCATTGTACATCAAAAAGCAAGATTTCACATGGCTTCTCGGACGTAGTATGACCAGAACGATCACCAATGGAGAAGTTGAAGACAATCAGCCCCCTAGTACCAACATCCCAGTATGGTCTGGCTATAACTCCACTATGAGTAGTTCCATGCCGTTGACACGAGTTGGCACCCCTCCCCTGATCGCTGCACCAGCACACGAGTGGCAGACTCTGCTTACCATTCTGATGCAAGCACAGAATATTAACACGGCGATTGTAGGGCAGAACAGGAGGACTGTGATATCGCTTGATTTGGGACTGTATCAACCGGCAAAGAAGTTACAGATGACCCGTCAAGATCTTGGGCATATAATACTTCGTCCTGGTGAGCTACACATCGTGATGGCCCAACTTCGCACAATCGGTGCATTCATCGAGAACAGCGGGCTGGACATGTGCTGGGTAGAGTCGGATCTCTATGGGCCTTTCACTGTGAAGCAGATTCTCGGTGGGAACCACGTAAAGAGAGGAGAGGCAGCGCACATGGTTACATTACAAGCTCTATTCAGCCTCTACCAGGAAGCCTTCTTCGTGAGACACCCAGCTGTACGCACGATTGTGGAGAAGTCGGCTAACCAGTTAAGCGATGCGTGTAAAAAAGGCGAAAACCAAGATATTACAGCAAAGCACGAAGAACTGGCACAGACCATCAATTCAACAGAGCTTGCTGCAAAGATGGAGCAGTTTGATGCAGACCATGAGGATAGTCCACTGTTCAAGGTCACCCGAGGGTACATGGCAATGGTTTTGGAGATGATGACGTTCATCAGAGCCGTGCGGACTGGAGACTGGGATCTTCATCTACGAGCCCTAAAACTGTTTGTGAAGTACTTCTTTGCGCATGACATGTTAAACTACGCTCGTATGATTCCTGACTTGGCAGAGATGGAGATAATAAAGGAGACCGATCCTGAAATCTACCATGAGTTCCAGAATGGCAACTGGGTGGTGAACAAGAACGCGAACGTAGCATTCTGTGCCGTTGGCGCTGACAACGCGCTTGAACACGTCAACAGATCAATGAAAGTCTCAGGTGGATTGATTGGCATCACGCTGAACCCTACTGCACGCACAAAGTATTTTTTGATTGCACCTGAGTTAGCAAGACTGGCAGAACAAGCCAAGCTGATGGCAGGTACTTCTTCTAAGACACAGACTAGCCATCACAACCTCACCACTGCTGTCAGGTTACGTGAAGAAAGGAACGTCCAGCAGCTGACCACTAGTATTCAACGGTTCACCAACCCCTTCACAGTAGAAGGCCCTGATCTGTTCAACCTCGTGACGAAAGTGCGCATGCCCGAGAAAGTGAAGAAAGATCTCTGCGATCAAAGCGTCATTGGTAACAAGCTGTTCGGAACATTCGTTAAGGAACGGATACAGACAGCCGAGAAGAGCATCTGGGACGTGATGAAGAAGCGCAAGCTCCTAACGTGGAAGACTACTGGGAAAACAGTTAGGGTGGCTACAAAGGATAAGATCATCGAGCTAAAGGAAGATCGATGTCTCTTCGCGCGGATGATGGTAATCTGCAAGTCCCGTCCAGAGATAGACATCAAAGAGGCAGTGGGAGCGTACGAGTTCTCGGTAGTTCCACGATCAATGTTTGCCGCCGATGGCAATATGCTGCACTGTTCCGCAAAGAGCGCCTTGATGAGTATTCTAGAGAAGCTGCCAAGTGACAGATCAGTTGAGCAGGCTGAACCCACTGACCAGTTCGCTAATGCAGATGTGCAGATCAAGGTTTCCATTGTAGATGGTATGGCCAAAGTACAAGCTCTGGAAAAACCGGATTGGATCAAGACCTGCTTGGATCTGGCCAATCATTTCACTGTGACGATCTTCGACAAGTACAAGGAGGCAGATGAAATTCGTCTTATTTTCGACAGGTTTGTCACTCCCGCTGATATTTACCTTGTAACCTTTGTGTTTATATTAGATATAATTACTTACATTAGTGGGCACGTTATTCTGCTTTTAGGTATGATGTACCATTGTCTTTAAAGACGGCAACTCGCGAATTTCGTCAGGGATGCTTGGAACCTATCAGCTACAAGATTACTGACACCACTCAGATTTCCAAGGTATACTATTAACGATTTTTCATAGAAAAGCAATGATCCTATATATAATGTACTACAAGAAGAATAGGGCCAGATATAGAGGTAAAGACACTAAAACTAGTACACCCTTTCTTATGCAGGTACCGATGAAGAGACTTTTGGCACATGTCAGCACCAAGGATGAACTGACGCAATATCTTGCCAGCAAGACTCTAGAGAAGGGGCGTCAGAATGGTTTGCACGTGGTGGTTGCATGGAGCAGTAAGTGTAGGGCAACACACAAGGATATGGCGTACCTCGATAGCGACCAAGAGGAGGCAGATATTAAAATACTGCTACATGCAGTAGATGCCACCACATCAGGAGCTACGAGTATCAAGATCTTTTCACCGGACACTGACGTGTTTGTACTGGCCCTTAGACGTTACCCGGAGCTATGTGCGGACACTTCATTCGTCACTGGAAGAGGACAGCGCCACCGAACTATCCAGCTTTGTCCAATTGTCCACGCTTTAGGAGCAGCTAGAACGGCAGCACTACCTGGCTTTCATGCCTGGAGCGGAGCTGATGTCACTGGAAACTTTGCATTTAAAGGAAAGCTGGAATGCTGGAAAGCGTTTCTTGAAGCTGATGAAGAATGTGTCACTGCACTTGCAGATCTCGGCTCTACCGTCGTTCCCACAGTGGGCATGTTCTATGCAATAGAGAAGCTAGTGTGCCAACTTTACCTGCCCAAGACTAAGATATCCAGCCTGAAAGATCTAAGGTGGCTCCTCTTTCGAAGAAAACAGGCCGAGTCAGAACGACTACCGCCTACACAAGCTGCTCTCCGAGAGGCCATTAAGCGAGCGCATTACCAAGCCATGATCTGGGCCAATGACAAAGTCCCTAATCCAGACCTTCCATCACCAGAGAACTATGGATGGAAAAAAGACAAAGGTTATTATAAATTAACAGTTGATATAGTAATAGACTCTCAAGTTCGACACTGCAGATCGAGATGACTTTAATGCATTGCCTTATTCTTTTATATTTCAGACAAATGGATGCCGGTGATGACGAAACTGCAGCCGGCACCCGACGCTGTTCTTTATCTTGTCAAGTGTGGCTGTGGGAAGGACAAATGCAGAAACAACAGGTGCAGCTGTCGAAGGGCGGGTCTCACTTGCACAGATCTATGCAGCTGCAGCAATGACGAGGCAGGGGAGGCGTGTGACAATGTCGATATGATTGAGAATGATAGCTGTGATGATGAAACATCGGATGAGCAGGACGATGACAACAAGGAAGACGGGATGATGAATGATTCTTACCTGGCATCTATGTTCTGTAGACTGCAATGCATTATGGGCTCAGTTGTGTTATTTTTAAAGCAGTTATTATCGCCAAAAGCCTGACTAGGTTCTGGGTAGTAATAATTATATATACCTGTAAACCTGCTATGGTTAACATTACGCCCTCGGAGCAACCTTAATTATCGCTAACATATCGAATAGCTGATATAAGGCCTGGTCTAAACGTCGAGCCAACGTCGTGCCGAACCTAATTCCATTTGGTTTTATGATAGCGCGACGCTAGCACGGCAGTGGTTCTAAACGCCAATTTGGTTAGTTCTGTTTTCATCTAGTTGTATTTCTTCTTCGCACCGAAAGCCCTAATTTTCGGAAAGGAATTTGGTTCAGCACGACGTTGGCTCGACGCTTAGAACAGGCCTAACAAGTGCCGAGGAGCTCAGCCTCACTTTCATGTCGTCTTACGTGAACAAAACCTATTCAAATGTAGTTTAATTCACGTGAACAAAAAATATCATGTAGTTCACTTGTTGTAGTCATTTTTCTCAACAACTCGAGAAAAAGAAATATGCTTTTAATGCTTATTTGAAGACAACAAACGACCAGCCTCGCTTTCGTGCAGTGTTGATCACGTGATCAGTATTTACTACTTAAGTCTATGAATGTGTATTAGATAGACTATATTAAAGATTCCTGGTAATTTTGTGGAAATGTATTGTAGTTAATTGTATTTACACGCCATTTTATGTTCGAGCCTCGATTCCATGTTGAGCCATACGGGTCTAAAAATAGACCCCCCATAGCAGCCGCCGGTGCAGGTTACAAAATTGCCGACAACAGTTTTTGTGTTCCTTAGGGTCCCCTTAAAACATCTGGGTAGGTGGTTTGCTTTCACCATAAAAATCCCACGGGATTACATATGCTCCCTGACTAGGTGTCCAATTGACAGAAATCGAAGGCTGTGGTTTAAGAAAACTTTTGAGGAGCCCAAAGGTTCGTAACCATGAAATCCTGGGCTACCAGCACTTCAACTTATGGGAGATGATCCCTTATGAGAAGTAATTATATAAAACCATATGTTTGGGTCGAAATTTTGCCTCATTAGCATATAGTAACTGCAGAGACTTACCCAATGTTTTAAATGTTTTACCAGTATTCAAGTGAAAAAAATGCGGTATTAGCCATTGAGAAATTTCCATCTCTTGTTCTACCCAGAAAAGCAATAATGTTACAACACCTTATTATCCAATTTCTGCTCAATAATCCAGGGCTTGACACTAACTTTTCAACTTACTTGCCTACTGGCTAGTAACAACCAGTCTACTGCCTAGACATTGGCTAGTTCCAATAGTACCAGAATTATTAGCTACAAGACTTGAAAGTATGATTGCCAAAATTTTCCACTTTGGTGCTGGAGGTTTTAAATTTACTCCTTCTTCAGTGGGTTGTTTCTTTTCAGAACTCTAGTCTTTGCCTTTTTCTTTTTTACCAAGAGTAAGAAACCCTCTTATATCCATTATGGAATCTTGAGAAAAACAAAACAAAGAGATTTTGCATCTGAAACTGTTTGACACGTAGTCAGCACACCTTGTGTCACGCTTGACTGGTAACATTAAAAACAGTGGACCAATTTATCATCTCAACGAATTGTGCCAGTTTTAATTTTGTTCAATGGCCTAGCGTTTTCCATCGAATCTCCCAGGCCAACAGATCACAAAGAAAAATCCAGTGATTTTCCCAAACAGACTTTCAGGACTCTTTTTTGTTTGAGACTTCTTGGAAAAATATTGAGACCCCAAGACGTCATTGTAAAAACTCTTGAGACTTCTTCACAGACAGGCAGCGTAGAAATGTTTCAAAACCAAAACAACTATCTGAACAATACTGCAAACTGTCATTGGCAAAATTCAACTGCTAAAAATGGCTGATTTAAATGTTGAAGGCATAAATCTTTCTTGCCTAATTATTTCTGTAGTGGTAAGTTTTGTTAGTGTGCATACGATGACAAATCATCCTTGTGTTGTTATGCTAAATGAAATGTTATCCCTTTACAGTTCTGCATGATTTTGTGCATGATTTTATTGGGAAGCTCATGTTTTGTTCTACTATTTTTGTAACAAAAAAGAACAATGATGTGTGCTGGCAGAGAATGCTGTCTTTATATCAAATATTTCTTTCAACATAATAACATGTTTAGTTACCCATTTACATACCACACAGTGAAAAGTAAACAAACTTAAATTTGCATACATGCTGAACAGCACGTGCCTGGTAACATGATATGTCCGCAATGAAATTCCAAGAAAAGTGTTCGCATTCCTCTTCCTTGAGGAAGACAGAAACTAGTTCGACCAATTTCATTTTGTTTACTAGCCAAAGGGGCTAGTGGAAATCAAAAACCTACTAGCCAAAACTAAATTTCTACTAGTCTGTAGTCTTTGTCCACCATGTGTAATTTCTACATTTTTCTTTGAGACACCGCTGACAAGTATTTAATTTTGTTATCATCTTATATGAAGCGGTAGGCGCCAACTAGGAAAATCAAGGTACTAACCAACTGCTGGCGCATCCTTGATGGACTTAGCGGGCAGCAATAATTTTGAGGGTTTTGGGTTTTTTTCCACAATCCGCAAATAAAAGTTCCCACAAAAATTTTCTTCAAAAATGTTTACTCCACTGACAAAATTACCACATACAGTCAACCCTCCCATAAGGGACCACCCAAAATGTCAAGCCTTGGTGATCACTTACATGTACAGGACGTGGTCACTTACGAGAGCTTAGACCATATTGGGTGAAAATTTTGCCTCATTAGCATATGGTAACTGCAGAGACTTACCCCATGTTTTAAATGTTTTATTCATATAACAAGTCAATTTCAAGAAAAAGAAGTATTTCCCCTTGAGAAATTTCCATCTCTTGTACTATCCAAATGCGATAATGACAAAACATTATCCAATTTCTGCTCTATTATCTGTCTGATCCTTAAAGTGGTCGCTTATGGGAGGTTAAAAACAAAAGA
The DNA here is from genome assembly GCF_042242905.1 of Orbicella faveolata. Taxonomy (NCBI): domain Eukaryota; kingdom Metazoa; phylum Cnidaria; class Anthozoa; order Scleractinia; family Merulinidae; genus Orbicella; species Orbicella faveolata. The sequence continues at coordinate 15,097,292 of NW_028301539.1, forward strand.
AAATTTCAAACTTTTAGCTCTAAAAGTGGTCGCAGTCGCTTACGAGAGGTGGTCGCTTACAAGAGGTTCCAAATATAGTGATTTGACATGGAAACTTTTGGTATTTTGGAAACCTGGTCACTGAGGAGAGGTGGTTGCTTACAAGAGGTGGTTGCAACTGGAGGTTCGACTGTAGTAATTTTTAAAAGACAAATAAAAAGAGAGAAGTATAACTACTTAATAATCAAGAGTGAGGTTGTTACGGGAAAATCTCAAACTGAGGCCTTGCCATATTACAGTAGGCTGAGGTTTGAGATTTTCCCGTAACAACCGAACGGTCGAGGTTATTAAGTTGTTTATTATATGGCTCATGAATAAAGAAAAAAATCATTCGACCGGAAGTCATCAATAATTGATCTGGTGATGCACACATTTACTGATTTATTCATCGTCTCAAACCCAGGGCAAAACTACACAGTCAGTGAACTTCACCACTGTATTACGTATTACGTTAAAAACACTCATTTCTTTATGGGAAAAGTGACTGTCACAGCCTCAAAAAGGTATTTTAGTATCGTGGTACCACAAGTTGATGGGGAAGTTTTTCCGACTTTTGTGGCGAAATGTCAATGCATATAGAAAAGACAGAAAGTGCCTCAAAATTGTCCAAAGCAACGGTCTTTTGGTGAAAGAAAATACTAATGCTTCAGAATGCATTGCTCAAAATAAGCTTAACTCGATCTATGCATTCGCTTTCGACAACATATCTTTGCCTTCTTCATTCTGGGATTAATGGATGAATTTTTCAAGCCTTGTGAACGTCTGCAGTTATCAGAAACACTGCTACCGACAGAAACCATCTGATAGTTTACATCTGATGATCCTGGAAGCTGATTTACACTTGCTTGTGTTAATGCAAGGGAATCTATTTGATGAGAACTTTGACGGAGTTCAATACTTCGGTAATTGTTGTGACTAAGATGATAACTTATAAGTTTCTTCGTGGTCTTCTGCTCAGGATGCACGACAGACCTGCCGATGGTGTTTTTCACTTAGCGATTTTAGCTTTACTTAAGACTCAGCAAACTTTGATTGTTTTTCACTAGTGCTCGCCAAGGTTACCGGCTGGTAAGTCTCCTATATGAATTTTATTAAGGAAATATCTCTAAACTGTTAGCTTCCATTCTCTTACTGATTTTAATCGGCTTTCATCACTTTAATGCACTTGACTTTTCAGAGCTGGGCTCTTCCTAATTTGCATAATCCGTAATCGGCCCGTGGGAATTACAGCTGCATAATGACTGCTCATATCTCGCTCTTAGCCAATCAGAGCACGCATTGTATCGGCTGCAAGCCAAAGCCATATAATAAGATGTCTTATTCCCATGTAAAAGTTCAAAGCATATATACCTCCAAAGAATGATACCAGTTGGGCCATCAGTTGTTATTAGCAATCGATCATCAAAACTCAGGTAAATCATCTTCATTGATTGGTCATTGATTATCAATAGAGTGGTTTTCAATCAAGTCATAAAAGTAATCAGGCAATTATCTTGGTGTTGGTTTTTGTTTGAGATTGGCTGAGAAGTCTAGTTGGTAAGTAATTGGTTTGGTTTTGGTTTTAGGACACTCAATTGAAAACCACTCTATTAATCAATTGGTATTTACGAAATAGAAAACATGTACCATGTTTCTATCAAGTTATAGAAACACGAGTGGAAGTTTAGGAGAAAAAGAAATGCTGTGGGAACACGAGCCACAGGCAAGTGTTTCCACAGCTTTTTTGAGTTCTCCCAAACTTTCAGAAGTGTTTCTATTAAACAATTAGATTATGAGCTGGAGATTTCTATCACGATAGTTGACAAGGGTGCAGCCTGAGTCAACTATCACGCATAGGAATCGAGAGCGAATAATCTAATTGTTTTAGTATAAATCTACAAGTCACTCAAAACTTTCATCTAAATCCTCTTCACAGACACTTCGAAAACACAAACAAGTGGTCCCCAGCGCATGCTGCTATGCTACTATCTATCACAGAAAAGAACGCAAATAGAATCACAGAATGGCATTCGTGATAGAAAGCTAGTAGATTTATACTAAACTCGATAGCAACACAGAGGACATGTTTTCTATTTCTTTTCGAAAACACCGCAACAAAAAAAGGAAAAAAAGCTTGTTAACTTTGATTATCAAAGTGTAAATTCCCGCATCATCCTTATGTGAACAGCTCATGCTAGTTCTGTGTTTCCATCAAGTTATAGAAACACGATTTTTAACAAATCAGTACGCGTATTTTCTTCGGACTGTTTTCTAATGATTGATATCAATTACCATTGATTATCGATTTCATTGATTGGACACCTCAGGTTGTAATGAATCATGAACCCCATGATGAAGATCTTTACTTTTTCACAACTGATTAGGCATTCATTCATCAACAGATGCACAGGGGGTGGCCTGTAACCTGCCAGCTTAAACAAACCTGAATGCATGAGGCGATGCTTGAGCCCCACCTGAGCTGGTAACACATTCCACTACAGTGACAGGGTAAGGAATCTCTATAGCCTTGATCACTCGAGACACAAATGGATCAAAAATGCACACAATTCCTCCACCACCGCCAGACAAATCTTTCAGTCCAACCAGAAGCTTTGTGCTGTCTTCAATATGAAGTTCGCTGACGGACGAGATACATACTGACCGTTGCTGATGCGGGCTCCAACCAAATCT
>NW_028301539.1:15107500-15115000 GCF_042242905.1 Orbicella faveolata
ACTATGAGATTGGTTTTCTAACCCACAGTTCTTAATCATAGATTCCTGAAGCAATTTATTTTATTATATTTTCGAACGTAAGGCAAGGAAAAAATGTACGATAAAATAAACTCTCACCGTAAAGCCTCATGTTATGTTTAAGTCTATACAGCAGTTTATTTATAGGAGAAACATTTTTTTCACCGCGGGAGGAGAATATTACTTCTCGAACTCTGATTTCCATTTAGAGATCGGATTTTACCAAGCGCGACCGTGGAATATCAAACAAAGTTTAGAAACAAAAGTTACACATAGTAGTTTTAACGTCTAAAAACTAACCACAGCTTTCTTATGTTTTATCAACGTCGAATTCGAATTCACAAAAAAAATTCTATTAAACTGTTGTTATTTAATTAATCAGTTTTCAACCATTTCCTAGCATTTTTGCTAGATCTAAGACAAAATAATTGTTTTCAAGGCGTTGAAGGAGGAGGGGTGGGGTGGTGGGGAAATAGAAAAATGTACTACAATCAGTGCACTTGATATAAATGTTTAATGAGTAGTACAAATTGACAGCTGTATGCAGGTTTGTTTATGAAAAGAGCCTTTTTCACAATATCAACTTATTTTCTTCTCTGTTAAAGTGACATTATTTTATTCAGTTAAGCCAATGTGTTGTAGGTTTAAGTGGTGATTTGTTATTACCTCGCTGTTAGTCTTTAAGTGTTGGTTGATATAGGCGATATATGAAAAATATGGTCATCATCCGATGGGAATGCTTTTCAGCAGTATAAAGTGGAACTGAGCTGCATGTTATGCGAGTCCTCCACAGCCACCGCCAAATCTCGACTGGGAAACTGGAATACGACCATCGCAACATAGGTCGGATGTGGTATCATATACTAGTCTTCCACAGCAGCTTGTGGTTATAGATGTCTTCGGTTGCATGACACCGTCGCAGCATAACATGGCACTTCCAGTAATTGGGTGTCTGTTGCTCATTGGGACATCATTGCAGCATAACTGGGTGGCTGGGTTGTAGGTTAAGTAGCTTCCACAGCAGGCTGCATTTAATCCCACCTTGTGGACTACGTACTGATTATTGCAGCATAACTGCGTGGCTATATCGTAGGCGTGAGTTGAACAACAAGCTGACATATTGCCTGGTTTGTGTTTCGGTCGACCATCACAACATAACTGGGAGGCTACATCGTATCCACGACTTCCACAGCATCCTGGCAATGCTCCTGGTCTCTGGGGTACGGGTGATAAGTTTTCCTCACAGCATATTTGTTTATTTGTATCATATCCTTGATCTCCACAGCAGGCTAAGGTTCGTCTCGACACGCCTTGCGTGGGTACCGAATAAAATACCGTGCTACCACAACACATGTCTGATGCTGCATCGTACAGATCACTTCCACAACAGGTTGGCTGCGTCATTCTAGGTAAAATACTGTTTGTGGTATCATCGCAGCACATCTCGGACCATGGATCGAATGAGTTGTCGCCGCAGCACCTGGTCCGATTTCCTACCTTGGGAACCACGTGGCCGTTGCAGCATAATTCGGTCCAAGGGTTGTACTGCTCACCTTGGCTACAAAAGCGCATCCAGATCTGTCGGCGATATCTAGCGCCCAGCTTATGTGTTCCTGTTCAAGATAAAGATTAAAAGATATTACTAGTCAATTAGTCGAGCTCTTCTGCTTGTTCAGGTAGCAATGTGAATGGGAATTACTCTACCAAACTATTAATCTGTCTATTTGACATTAATAATAACCTAAGGCAAGTTTTTATCACACCTTACTTTTCACTCGCGTTAGGTCACTTAAGACAACAATTCTTGAGGGCACCTCCGTGGTGCGGGCAAGGAGGAAAACTGAGGAAAATCACTAACTATCGAGTCCAGAGACGGTGCCCTACTTAAGACTAAGTTACTCATACGATGATTGTATGAAAAAGCACGAGAAAACCTGAGTTTCAACATTTGCCTTATAAAGGTGCAACTATTCTGTTGCACTAATACATCATGAGGATTACTTTTATTTCTTACTTGGTTCACACATTTTACTTACCAATTCCTGGCTCACTTTTTAGCTTCACTTCAGAATCTTTAACGAAGGAAGCGCAATCACAGCAAGCGACGAATAGAAGTAAACAAAGGCTAATTGAAATCTGAGAAAACGACATCCTTGCCTTCGTCACTTTCGTCCCTTTCTTTGAATCACCGGGTTACCGTGTTCAGCTGTGAACGGTAAATACTTATGGTAAATGTTCCACACGACTTTCGTTTTTAAGGTGTCAAAGCACTTGAACTTACCGTACAATATGTATAATGATCTGTAATGCGTTTCGATATAAGCATTGGATTTTTTTTCGAAAGATTGGTTTATTCTTGAAATAAATATCGACTGATATCGCTTTCGATGTTACGCTCTAACTTCCAACGTAGAATACCTCGGCCTACATTGTGAACGGACACTAGGGCTACGGACTTCAGCTTCTTACCCTTCGAGCAGCTTTAGACTAAAGAACTGATCATAGCTCGAGATTTTTCAGTGGGAATCGTCGTTGTTGAATTTCTTCATAATTTGAGCATGTTAACTTTTCAGCGGCTCGTATGAGTCCTACAGTTCAAGGTCGTGGTGCAATGACACCTTACCACCGAGGATATTACGTCCAAGCTAAACTGAGTCGTACACTCCAAAGCATACCTCATCAGAACAGTTTGAGTCCATGCCTTTAACAAATTGTTTTGCAGAAATTTGTTAGGACTAGTTGACTTAACATCAGATTTCAGTTGTTACCATGTATAGCAACGTAAGCCGAATAGACTTCCGTAATGATTTTGTTCTATCGAGATTCTTTTCCGGAGGGGGGGTGACTCCCGTATAAAAATGACAGGGTGTTCGTCGGAAATTTTGAAAATAACTACATAAAGGTATCACAGTGTCCCATTTTGAAAGTGGCTCAAATTTATGTTCACTTAATTAAGAGTAAGAGATTAAAATTTTAAAATAACAAGTGACTCTGATAATCTAAGGGTGCGTTTCTTTAAGAAAACGGACTTTACTAAACAGATTAATCCAAGATCACTCGGATCATTGTGCATCAAAGCAACCGAAGAATCCTTGCACAGAGTGGATTCTTCGGTTCCTTTGATGCACCATGCTCCGAGTGATCTTGGATTAATCTGTTTTGTAAAGAAAGTCGGATTTCGGATTTAGGAATCCAATCTTGGATTTTCTTAAAGAAACGCACCCTAAGAGTTGCTGTTAATATCATCCATGACTGAACAGTTTGAACTAGCTGAGTAACAAATTGTTCCTGGCATTTTTCGGCTCAACACCCTAAAACGCATTGTGATAACCTTTTTACCCCAAAAAACCACCGCTTACGTCTCTCTCATTTTCATAGGGAAGACCCCCCGGATATTGTTTATACTCACACGAAACATTGAAAGATATATTCAAACAAGATATATTCATTGAAAAATCAATATAGAGGCGGTACTCATGACTGTGTATCTAACAACATAATGCTAAACTCATTCGGTTACCAAGCACTACCGGTGGGTTTTGTCGAACCCCATTGCTAAGTGACGGAACAAATTCGCGTGCCAAAACAATAACTTTCAGAATATGTTTTTTTTAGTCTTAAGTAGATTTGCATGTTTTTTAACTGAAATATTGTTCAGTTACCACATAAATTTGATCAATGTCTGATAGAGAGACCGTAACCAACATTTGTTGATAAGTTGATATCGATAGAGGCCTAGGGGCAAAGAGCACCAGAATAAAATTCACTTCACCTTTTCAAGAAAAAACTGTGTTTCGTCGACGTTGCTAAGTAACAAAACGCATTCACGTGCAAAGTCAACAGCTTCCATACTGTCTTCTTATACAACTGGTGATCGATCGGGTTTGCATGTATTCTTTACTGAAATGTTTTTTTACTGAGTTGCCAAAAAAAAGATAAATGTTAAAAGCCCGTAACTGATATTAATTTATATGTTAATGATATGGGTGAGCGCTTGCTTGTGTGTGCTGTTCAGGGTTTGGAAATTGGAGGACTCAATGAAGTATTGCTTCACTTTTTATTTAAAGATATTAGGCAAACTTAAAATAACACCGTTTGACAAACTTTAACTGACGCAATATAGACTGAAAAGATGTATTACTTCAATATTCACCAGCGGAAAATTCATCGCGGCTACAATGATCAAAATATCAGGTTAAATAAAAACGTTTCTTGTTGCTGAGATGTCCTGTTTCCAAGGACTGAGGATTTGCACGAGTGTTTTGTATGTGAAGATTCTTCTACAGGATAACTGACTCAGAACCGTAATCTTAGGATGGAGTCACCAACAGCCAACCTAGAGTACATTTACATGAATTACGTTCGTGTTCTTAGCTTAAATCACGATTTTTAGATATTCTAGAGTTGTGTGATTTTTATTTAACATTTTCGCTAATAAATGTGTCTCCTGAAACCTCACCACTTTGACTTTCTGTTCATGTGTATAAACCTATTTAGCCTGACAGAAACGATAGTTTTAGATTAAAGTAGTTACGCAAACAAAAGAAAGCCGAACGATTTATGAAAGTTTGAGAAAAAGTAATTGAAAACTACCAGGGGAGAAAGACTTGATCTTTTGACTTTATAATATCCAATCTTTAGATTTTTGTTCACTGAGTTTTCGGTGGCAACTGTCCACCTTCATCAGAGTGAAAAACAGTAGATGTTCGTTATAACGTAGCTCGCGTTTTACGTGCTGGAATACGCGTGCAGAGTTTAAACTGGAAACAAAGGAGTAAAGCGCGCGGAAAGACTTGGTAAGATCTGAATGACATTCCCGGGGGACACTCCGCCGTCTCAGACAGCACTGATATCCTGAGTGCAGCCTGGCTGTACCAGAGTTACTGTAAGTTGGTGAGCAGCAACAGCTAAACAGCTCCCTTACCGCACGTGCCGTACCGCAGCCTTGTCCACAATTTTATATGTTAACCAAAGGCCTGGAACGAGCTATTAGGAAAGCTGTGGTCAAATCAGTGCGTATGCTGCCATGGCAACGGTAAGAGAGCTCATCCCAGTTTTGACAACCAACCCATGTTGGGCGGCTATTGCCTAATGATCGAGCATTTGGACAAGTCATGTTCATTATTCATCGCTAAGGTAATCGTAAAGAGTGAGGCGTATGCTACTATGTGTCTATCAAAACGATGCAGAAACAGAAGGTTTTCAAGTGACGTGAAACCGCGCATGTCATTAATCATAATGGGGCTAAGGCGGCAGTACTTTCAGTGTTTCAGGTGTTATATATTAACGAGACATTAAGACGGCCGGCACTTTCAGACCGGCGTTTGTCAAAGGTATTTATTAAGGTATTTACATGTTTTTGAGACTGGGACATTATTTCTTTCCAAAATAACTTTGTCAAGTACTTATGTGTCGATCCTAGTCAATATTCACTCGAAAATAGCCAACATTTGCATCTAGCACGTATAGTTAATCTGATAAGTAAATACCAACAGTTGAATCATAAGTGTGTGAACTGTGTGTGAAAAAGTGAAAAAAGAACAGATCTTTGCTCGCGTAAGCAGCCAGTAGTAGCGGGTAAAACCTGGAAGAAGAACAGGTGTATTTATTTCGCTTCAACACGGTTATAAAAGGCTAGACTGTGTTTTCGTCCGCGGAGTTGCTCAGTTACACAACACTTTCTATTGCAAAGCCAACATGTCCACTTTTAGATTGTGTTTCGTGCTTTAACAACTGGTGATGTTTTGATTGCTACTGTCAGGCGGTTTGCACGTTTTCTGCACCGTTATATTGTTAGCTTGCTAAAATAATTCGGTCAATGTCTGATACACAGATCGTAAACAATGGTTCGTTGATAAGGTGATATAGAGAAAGGAGGAAAGAACGGTTGAAAGGTAGTATATGTGGTTTTACCCTCAGGAAAAAAAAACAACACGGAACTGTGTTTTCAGCTGCTGCAGTGAAAGCATGTGACATTATTTCAAGTGCGATTTACTTGCATGCTTTAGAAGTCCAGTCCAGCTCCATAGCTCTCTAGTTGAACTGGAGTACATTTGCTGCACGTCAGGGCAGCATTTCACGTATAGAAATGTGACTTCAATTATTGAAAGAGGCTGATTTTTGGAAGATCTAGTCAGCCGGCACTAGCTGGCCTAATAACCGTGACGGATTTTGAAGAGTTATTTCCACACTTGGCAACGTAAATGAAATAGACACCTCGAATGTCCTTGTTTTTGTGAGATTATGCAATATTATTGCATTTTTCAACGAAATTTCCGTTACTCATTGATTTATTCATTGATAAGTCGATATAGAGAAAGGGAGAAAGAACATTGGAACTTGTTTCACTTCACCTTCAGTACAAAGCCGACATGACAACACCGTCAGTACGAAGCCAACATGACAACTTTCGGACTGCCTTGTTTACGGACAACTTTAAGTGTTTTAACTACTAATGCCAAACAAATCTTCCATGTTTTTTAAAACTGAATTATTGTTCACTCGATCAGTTGCTAAAATTATTCGTTCAATGTTGAAAGGTCGCAACCAATATTCATTGATATAAGCGCCTCTTGTGCGTGTTGGCCAGGGATTAGAAATTGGCAAATCGTCTCACTTTTGTTTATCGATATGAGGCTAGCCGCTAGAAAAAAAAATAAAACAAAAGACTGAACTGAAAGACGCAAAACTTCATAATTCGGTATCGATAAAAGGAAACATTTATCTAGTTTAAAGCATTGTCCTTAAAGACTGTGGATTGGCGCGGGTTGAGTTTAGGTGAAGAAACTTCTACAGGATGTTAAGGAATCGCTGTCAATATTTATCTGGAGTGTGCACGTTTCTGGAAGTATTTATATTTTAGCCTAAGTCAATTCCCTCAATCTCGACTAAATCAGCTTTCTAGACCAGAAATTTCAAACTTCGGTGGTTCCCATAGTCTCTCAAATTTCACTTTACTGAATGCTATAGTTCTGTTGTTGCATTTCGGAAATGTGAGCTACCCATTTGAAAATATTAGACATTCCGGGACGAAAATCAAATGGAACGAAAATTCCCGATAAGAGAGTTTGGAAAATTTGATGATGTCTTGCGAAGTTGTCCTCTTTTACGGAAATTCCGGAAAATCATTTTCCCTGTACCACTGGAAACTTCCGGAAGTTCAAACCGGAATTTTTGGTCGAAAAGCGACTCCTCTTAAATCGTTGATAGTGCATGGCCTCAATCATCCTAACTATCATCACGACAGCACATCCTTACATGCTTCGAGTTCTTCGAAGCATCTGATCCTCACTAAAACCCAGTTATTTTGACCAAAAAAACCCAACCTCTTAGCGCCTTTCACTCGTCTACTCGCCGTTTGCTAACCCTATGTTTTTTTTACTCTTTTGTCTTCGTAAATTCGGACATTTTAATCCAAAGGGGCGCGCGAAGAATGCATCAACGCCAATACACACATGTACTTTTTCTACAAAAAGCTATCAA
>NW_028301539.1:15120000-15125000 GCF_042242905.1 Orbicella faveolata
TCAGCGCCAATTTATAAACAGCGGCGCTGAACGCAGTTTGTGTAAGGAATGATAAATTAGTAAGTGGGTATAGTAAGGCCCCATCCGCGATTCGCCGGTGGAATTTGAAGACGGATGTTTCACTCTGAAAACACATCAAATGTTTTCCGTCCACACTACACGGGAGAAATTTGAAAACGCAACAATCACTGGTCATTTTAGACTTACTTTTGAGGAAAAATCAGGCAGGGAAATCACGTGATTATTGTGACTACTGACATCGTTGTCGAAAAGCTCCGTTTTCAAAATGTTTTCTGTCTACACGAAATCGAAAAGCCGGCGTTTTCAAATCCCTCCAGTTTAAAGAGCGTTTTCGAAAGCTTCGTTTGCGTGACGGATTAGTATGGACGGTTGGCCTAACTGTAGAAATAAAGCTGCGTTTTCAAATTTATCCGGAGTAGTGTGGACGTTGCATAAAGCTAGGCTTCTGTAACAAGCGAGCGATTTATTCGGGCGACCTGCTAATAAGCGCGTCTGCGGTACAGACGAGTTAAGTTAGTAAACGGACAGACGACCTAACCTCATATATGCTTGTAAGAAAATGTTGAAAAATACCAACACCCTTCGACTAGATCTAAGGGTTTACGTGCCTATTCGTTTAGGGAACGTCGCGTGTAAATTAAGCTAAGTTTATTCATAAGAGAATTATAATGACTCTATAATGGTATAATTCATGAGCTGTATTAGTTGATCAACGTTTGATTCTAGTGCTCTTTGGTGCTCCATGCATGAAAGTACCTTTTCATGACCTTTACAAAAGTTAACCAAACCACCCGTCATGTTTAGTTATTCTCACATACCTCCCACTGCTTGCTAAACGAAATCGACGAGTTGGCCTTTACTCATTCGCTCACAGAAATAAACAAAGTTTGGTGCTATGGGTAAACATCTAGCAGCCAGTGTTGGTGTTCGTTTAATCATTGGTAAACAACCTCTTCTAATCACAAGGAAACATCCATTAAAGTTTAACGTATCTTTTTTTAGTGCGAGTATTGATTGTGTATCAATTTTAAGGTAGCTTTTACAGACATTTACAGGAAATAGAGTTTCATCAGTCTCTTACACGTTTAAGGGTGGTAGAAGTAAACTACGGAATAGACCCTCTTTTAAACACCTTAATTATCAAAACCCTCTTTTGTTTATACTTCCGCGGCCGGGTACAACCTGCTAAAATAACCTTGGACGGGATCTCAAGAAAATAACAAAATGTAAAGAAAAAAAAGGCGAAATACTTTGATAATCCCCATCTTTGTGAGCAACTGAACAGGAACACATTTCTATTAAGACTTAAGGAAATAAGCTCGCACTCAGATCACTCAGCAAAAGAAGAAAAAAACAGCTTAAAGCCTTTTTGCAACGTAACTACTGAACTGGTTATTTTGAGGTGAGTGTCGGGAAAGAAACATAATTATATATATTTCAGTAAAACATCCAATCAACCTTTAAATCTTACATCACCATTTGCGACGGTAAACAGAGACAAAAGGTGATTGTCTGCGAACACCAAGTTAGTCGAACAGTTGAAGGCCTTAGGCAAGGTGCAAGTTTTTGAAGGAGAAGGTATGTACTGACAATATTCACTGTAACTTTTAGATACGGCATTTAAGCTTTGATCATTTAATAATTGTTTCACTTTAATTAAACGCGATAGTCTGGCGCCTATCCTTTTTTATGCTGGCTTAAGTTGACACGTCGAAGAAGCGTTTTACCAGATCTTCATCTTTCTTTTATCAGGGTTTTCTCTAGTTAGTGGGTTGGTAGAAACATATAAGAATTGAGTGAGCGGGATTTATATTTTTAATAGTTATTTCAGTGCTAACGACGGAGCGCTAGTAGTTGTATATACTGACTGACATTTAAATCATTGAACTTTTTTTTAAAAAAAAGTCTTGACTAAATTTCTATTTAGGTTTCTTTGCAGTAAGGGTTGGCCTACCTTACTAGGGAACTCAATAAATCACGGCTTTATAGCAAACTTGTCTTTACCTTTTTTTTTAAATCTTTAACCCACATAAGTCGCCTTGTAGGAAAATGGATGATAAACGCGTCGGTGACCGTCATGTTTGTTCTAAGATCGTAAGCCCGGTTAATGAGGTGAAGAGAGTTATCACGTTATCTAATTTAACTGAGATCAGAAGAATGGCATGAGTAAAAAACATTTTGCTTCGTGTTTAGAACATTGCCCCAATTTAAACACTTTTAGATACATTTCTTTAAAGAAAATTCCTTTTCTTTCAACTTAAAACGTAACCAAACAAAAGGCAACAAGAAGAAAAATAATATATCAGTTATTTTAGTAACGAATTGCTTAGTCGGTGTGTAGAAGCCAGCCAGTCGTTAAAACGTGAACACGTTTGCTGAAGTTTGTTTTGACACTTCGGTCACTCGATCGTTCACATTTTTTCTGGTTGTCATAATTGCTCACCGGCTGTTAAGAAGAAAATAAGAATATTAATGAAAATAAAGACATTCTTAACACTGCCGTTCAACTGATTAATAACTTATCTTGTAATGTCACATATGAAGTCATAATCACTCGTGCCAAGCAAAGTAGATTATGGCTGAAGGATCTCATAACATTTCCAACGTTTGTTTTTTTAATCGCAAGGTTTAATTGTGCATGAGAAAATCTTTCTCATTCTTAGAAGGCCGAAAACAGGTTTGATCCTTTATCAATTCTCTCAATATGCACTCAATAAATGATAGTGATAAAAGGTCTTCAGTATTCACATAAAGCAATGTTCAGCCATCCATACCGTGTTTGAGACTGGTATTTTGTTATAGCCTAGTTTTTCAGTTTTAGCAGTGTATGAATTAAAGATCCGATATGTCATTTATTCGACAAGGAAACAGCAAAAGTTCGCTCAATCCTGAAATAACTGAGACATGTACTAAGCTTTTTATCTCATTTAGACAGCAGCATTGTAGTGTGATCATCAAATTATTAACGTAATGAACTCTTGTTAGATTCACTGAGACATCTACCATCTACCAGAAATGAAGAACCTTTTGATCGCTTTGGCTCTGATTGCCGTATTTGCTGCTGTGCAGTCTATGCCAGCTGGTAAGTCAGTCATATTGTCAAAACATATCCGAGACAAACATTGGCCTTAGCTTGAAATAATGCCATGAAATTCCCATAGTACATCCTAAGCTCATTGGCGATCGTGTGGAGGCGCAGTGGCATATTTGTTAGTGCGCTCGTCTCCGGATCGAGCGGTCCGGGTTCGAGCCCTGGCCGAGGACGTTGTGTTGTGTTCTTGGGCAAGACACTTTACTCTCACAGTGCCTCTCTCCACCCAGGTGTATAAATGGGTACCGGCGAATTTAATGCTGGGGTTAACCCTGCGATGGACCAGCATCCCATCCAGGGGGTAATAGAAATACTCCTGGTCGCTTCATGCTAAGGAAACCGGCTCGTATGCAAACTTTACCTTAACCTTATCATTGGCGATCAAAAGACCTTCTATGAGGGGAAGGGATGGGGACATGGGATCAATCGAATGGAATTTCACGTTTTAAAATGGTGGTCAGTTATTTTTGGAGGGGACTTTGTAAATAAAAACTTTAGATGGTTAAAGTAACTGGATATATGAAGTCTATAATCATCAAATTTACATCTGAAGTACTAAATATGTTGCAGAGAAAGCTAAGGTAACAGTAAAAGCGGAACGGGGTTTTCATAATCCCCTGGGGTTACTGAACCGGCGGGGCGGGGTTTTACATAACCGGAATAAATATAAACTCGAAAGAAAATTTTCGGACGATATAATGTCAAAGAATTTTCCTTTTTTCTGATTTTAGCGAGGGACGGGGTGAGTACAATACTCCCATCTTCTTGTCCAATAGAAATAAAAACGGTGAAAAATATCAAGTCTACCATTTCAACTTCTGTGTTGCAAAATAGTACAGGACATGTTTGATAATGCCTCCTTTATTAGTACCAGCACGTTCTGTCCATTACGGGATGATGCAAGATCGATTCCAGTGGAGGGGGGGTATATGTGGCAGGTGGTTGTTGTTGTAAAATTCTGCCCTTCTCAAGCCAACTTTACATATCCAAGCGCCATTTTGATGCAAAAGGAGGCCTTGCATGAGAATCAGGTTGATGTGGCTTTCCTCTTAAGAAAAAAGAAATTTCTGGTTTTGTTTCAATGGTTTACTAAGCTTAATCGATCTTATGCCTAAAATGTCCTGCTGTTAGATACCCATGAAGCTAAGGCTCGTAACTACGTTCCAGAAAGCGCCAATGCTACCGATCCAGCTGCGGCTGAACCATCTGAAGCTGAGAATGACCCAGCTCAGAGTGAAGCTGAACCCACTGCCGAGGAAGCCAGCAGTGATGCTGCTGACACTAAGGAGGATGACTCAGCTGCCGCTGATGACAGCAGTGATGACGATCTTGATGATGACAGTGTTGATGAGAATGATGAGGATGATGAAGATGATGAAGATGATGAAGATGACGAGGATGATGAAGATGATGAGGATGATGAAGATGATTCTGAAGACAGTGATGATGGTGACGATGAAGATGATGGTGATGATAAAGATGATGAAGATGATGGCGACGATGAAGAAGACGGTGATGATAAAGAAGATGGTGATGACGAGTAGATAATGGTTGATTACCTAGAATCAGTGACAAATGAACTATTCTAATGCACAAAATAGTGTATGTGTATCATATTAATACCTATTCCGTTTGGAAGATCTAATCTTATACAATGCGTCGCCTTATGGCTCTTTATGATTCAATAAAGAAGCTCTAGTCTACACTCAACTTTGCCTTGAACCACTTCATTTCTTTTTTTCTTAAACTGTGTTTAAAAGGAGGGTTTCACGGTTCGACGCATGTGCGAGTTACAACGTTAACCAATCAGTTCCATTGTTCAGTTATAGATTAATCGGTAGCGTGTAGATGACTGCGCGAAATTTTCCTTTGTAAATCCCGTGTTCGG
>NW_028301539.1:15132500-15222500 GCF_042242905.1 Orbicella faveolata
TTGTACTTGCTTCTATTCATCTTTTGTTCTAAAACGTTAAGGACGCAGTTGAAATCGTGGGTTTTAGCGCGCAAAAAGGGGGGGGGGGGTTGTCCCAACAACTTATGGCCAGGATTGTAGGTTTACACTAGAGGAAATTGTTTCGGAGTCGTGATGAATCTGGAACGTTTTAGTGCCGGATTGATTTTGCCGTTTACACAAAAGTGGACGAATCTGAAATAAAAACTCCCCGGTTTGGTCGTGTCTCCGGAGATTTTGAATCCGGAATTTAAAGTGGGAACTTTGAATCCGGAGAGTTTTGGCGTGTAAACGATTTCCTCTCGAATCCGGATATTTTTCCGCCTGTGATCTTTTGAGTTTGCGGTGGAACGAAAATGGCGGATTACATGATCCAGTCGTAGTCGAGTCGTAGGCTCATTGATGGCCATTTAATGGCGGTCGCTGGGTGATTACCTCGTGCTGTTTCAGGTGTAGGTAATCACTTTTATAATGGGTAATGCCATATTCCTCAGATACCCAATTTATACTTTACTGCGCAGATGACGACGATGGCAAGATCGAAAACCTCGACGGTTCTAGATATTAAGTAAAGACCAGAATAAATACCTGGAGGGACCTGACATGATGGACAACAGTACCGTGGTCAGCGAGTTGAAAGAGAACTTCAGACTGTCTCAACCTACCCCTAGCCTTATTTTCGGAGGCATTTTGTTTCTCGTTGTCGAGGCAACAAGCTGCTTGTTAACCATTCCATCATGAACGTTCCCGGAGTTATCGTCGTGTGTAAACGGTTAAGAATCCGAATATCCTTTCACTGTAAACCCCTAATAATCTGAATACTGTAAAATTGATGAATCCGGGAACTTTTACGAATCCAAAAAAACTCCTTTAGTGTAAACCTAGTCCTAGATCGACCACTGTAATGTTTATTTGTCTACCAATGTTATGATCTGCAAATTTCAGTTAATTGATCAAACAACCAAAGTAGAAAAGATGGATTTTTTTCCCCAGTATGATTGAAACTTAAACGCAATTTCTTCCTCGGCTAATTCAATTCAAGAAATTCCGGGTTTTCTAACTGAGTTTGAGCATATTGTGTAGGTACAAATTTTCTACACAACACGCAGTTACTAGTTTATAGAATTTATGGTATATCCACTTGACTTTATTTGTCAGTCAGTGATTCAATTGCCATAAACCATAGAGGACTGGTTAAATGTATTTTTAAAACTGCCACTGTATTGTAAGTTATCAGTGAAATCAATAAAGTAAACAAATGTTAAAATCATTTCCGGGGTACGGTAGTAACGTTCTTTACCGTGGATGCCGTGGGTGTTGCAATGCAAATGAAAAAAATATATATATGTCTATATACTAAATTTTACAAAAAAAAAAAAAAAACAAACAAAAAATTGCCATTATCTTATCCACACAACGTTTCAAAAATTGCTTTCATCGGATTGCTGGAAACGAATATTTAATCGAGAGTGGCTATCCGCGTCACGCAATTGTTTACATTCCAACGGCGGGTTTTGGGCAAAATCTATGAGAAACACAGGCCAAGGCGGGCGACTTGAAACCATTTGCTCAGAGATATTTTTTGATATTTTAACAGGTGGGTGTATATTTAACCCGTAGAAAGTGTTTTTATGGTATTTAAAGTTATAGCCCATAGAAAAATATGGCGATGTTTTTATGCAATAATTCTCTTGCGACACATTGTAAAATTTTGCGTGTCAGTTTGATCTCTTTTCGGGCTCAAAACTAACTTTGATTTATTTTATTTTTCGATTAGTCATACCATGAAGACCTGAACTGAATATAAAATCCATTGAAAGATTCTCAAGTAGCTGTTCTGCGGAGCGCGAAGCAATCAAATATTCGGAAAATTCAGCAAAACCGGAAGTAGATTTTGAGCCCAATCGGGTCGAAATCGTTTTTGGCATATTTCTACCAAAGAAAGCTGTATTAGCAGAAACTAACTATGGTCCGTTTCTATTCTTACTAGGACCTATCTATGGACGAAATACAAGCGAAATCAATTTTTCGACTTGTGCCATTGATACGCGATTTAGGTCCATTTTTATAGGCATTCACTCTTAAAGATTCATCATGATGTCTGGGCTGTTGAGTCCACCTTGAGACCATGTTCTTCAGTCAACTGTTTACCAATTCCGTTAATCCATGAAAAACGACCAGACCGAGTTTGGGTGACACTCTATTCTTTCTGAGAAAACTATTCAATTCTAATATATTTGGGATGGTGTTTGAGTCCTACGCATTCTTTCCAGTGAGTCGAAGCGGGACTAGGGCAAACCACACTGGACCGGTGTGGTGATGATGTAATCAGGTATCAGCACGCACAGTCACCTAAAAAGTCTGGATACAGTGTTTTCATTGGCCAAACTTGATCACGTGCAGTAAATATCCATGTGCTTGTGGTATGCCCGAGTGGTATTTCGTTTTGACTTGTTACAGCGCAAACGCAAGCATAAGCCTAGCTTTCACTTGCGACGCAAGCACATGCGCATACACAAACGCAAACGATAGGGATGACCCAAGTGAAAACGAAATTCGACGCAAACACGAGCACAAGCGAAATCATCCGAACCTTCCGGCATTTTAGAAAACTGTTTAGGCGAGAGGTAATCTGGGTCCAGTGTTTTCAGTTACCAAATACAGCCACGTGCGGTAAATATCCTTGTGCTTGTGTTATTCCTGAGTGGTATTTCGTCCAAACGCAAGCATAGGCACAAGCACAAGAAAAAGGAAAAATTTTGATCCTTGTGCTTGCGCTTGTGGTTATGCCTGCGCGGTCAAGTCCGTTTTCACGGTGAAATGACACAATTATTTCACTAGCGGCGCAAGCACAAGCGCAAGCACAAGTGCAAACACAATTCTTTTACATTTATATTCGCACAAGATTCTATTCATCTTCGATTTGATGATGACGTTAGGCGAAGGTCGAAAACGTCAAAAATGTTTTAGCTTTTTTATCCATTAACCAAATGGTTTTAAGGTTGTCAATTTTTTCGCAATTATTTATAGATCATTATAGATCATTATTTATCAATATGAATTTTATTTTCGAGCCGTAAAAACAATATATTACGAACGAGCTCAGCGAGTAAAATATTATTTTTTAATACGAGAAAATAAAATTCATATCTTCAAGCCACCGTGTGATTTTCTTTTTATTATATAGAAAAAAAAAACTGACGGTTTGCACAAACAACCGTGAAAAGCGAGAAATGACGTCCTCTTCCTCACCAGGGAGGTTATGGAAAACACGGCACTCGGGTCCCGGATTCAGTTCGTATGAATTTTACGAGTGTTGCATTTTCCAGTAAAAAACAGTCGTTTCTTTGTGATAGAAATGTATGCTCCAGGAATGCTCTCACGTTTCGGAGCAGACACTCGTTTCAGTGCTAGTTCTGCCTAATGCCTCGGTATCTACAGTGGACTGAGGAGAAGTTTACTTTTGGAGCCTGTCGAAATACTACTAAAAATGTTTGTACTAAAAATGTTTGTACTACGGATGATTGTCTTGATTTTGTTTATCGCCAGGATTCTTCTTTCCTGGTGAGATGATTATTTACAAATACTTCAAAGTCCTTGGTAGAGGGTTTATCTAAATCAGTAAAATTTTGAAATCTTCGTTGAATCATGGTCTCACTTGTGTCTCGGTTTTCTTTCGCGTCCTCTTTCCTTAGTTATCTGTCAATAGAGCACTTTTTCCATGTTTGCATAGCCTCGTCTAAACACGAGGAAGGCTGGGAGAATTCGAGACAGTTATGCAAACTTTCGAGAATTCTTCCAGCTCGCCGATTGCTTAGATGAGGCTATGTAAACATGGAAAAAATGCTTTATTGCTTTTACAAAAAAATTCTAAAAAAACACACGCGAATCTAAAACGTCACAACCGTGTTTACATACTCTCATCTCAACACACCTATCGACCAATGAGAGCGCGCATAGTAGCTCAGTTATTTTATAAATTTGAATGACTACCTGTTTGGGAGGAAGTAAGCTAGTTACATAACAATTAAGTTCACTCGTTGACAACAACAATCTCCGCTGGCAAATTATCTTTTTATTGAGCTTACCCAGCTATTGAAATACTTTTTGGCCGTCAGTTTTAAATAAAAACACGTTACAAACTTTCCTAAATTAACTGAACGCAATTTAAATATGAACCGTAAACATGATTCTGCAAGTTTAAAATGTCCGGCAAGAAGCTGAAGTTCGATCGCACAACATATTAAACTTTACGCTAAAACATATGAACTGTTGTGGACTTCATAGTGAAGGTCATTCGGTATGACTTGCAGCTTCCTGGAAATAAGCCTTCACAATAATGTTTTGGCCAGCAAGTTAAAAAAAACTATCTTAATTTTACTACCCTTTATAAAGTTATAAAAATACTTTGTTCCCAGTGCTAATTAAAAACAATTAATTTCGTGACTCCATTTGGATGATGTTTTCTTTTTATCCGGAGTAGCGGTGTTAAATGCTACAGACAAAATCTGGTTGTCTTTTGAATTGGTTGATCATGATCCCTTCGACTCGCATCGGCTTAATCTTCCTCGTCTGCTGATTCACCAGACTCTCCAGATTCACCAGACTCACCGGATTCACCAGACTCACCAGATTCACCAGACTCACCAGATTCACCGGATTCATCGGATTCACCGGATTCACCGGATTCTCCGGATTGGCCGGATTCGCCAGACTCGTCGGATTCACCAGATTCGCCGGAATCACCGGACTCTCCCGATTCGCCAGATTCGCCAGATTCCCCTGATTCTTCGGAATTAATAAGGCTTCGCTTCCTTACTTGCATACCGTCACCTGATTCTTGGAAGTCTCCGGAGTCACCAGATTCGCCTGATTCATCCATATCATCGGAATCAAATAAACTTCTTCGCTTCATTTCTTGACCTTCACCAGAATCCTCGGATTCTCCGGAATCACCCGAATCTTCTGAGTCGCCAGAGTCACTATAGTCACCAGAATCACCCGAGTTCTCCGAATCTCCCGATTCTTCGGAAAGATCCTTTTCTTGGACTGAGCTTGAATCATCTACGATGTCTAAAGATTGTACGAATAAGGAACTCAGCAACACTAGCATCATATCTTTTTATTCGCGTAAATATTTAAACAGATTTTATAGGCTAAAGAAACTGTGCCGTAATTTCTTCCATATATGTTTAAGCCTCAAATTATCCTCAAAGGAACTCACAATAATAGCTTTTTACGATAGAACAAACCAAGAGGGTATTACAAACCAAACAGCAGCAAGGTTGTCTAGTGCTAAGGAAGACTGATGAAAAGCTTAGAACAACGAACGTGATAAATAGCACCGCGAAGTTTTCGAGGTTGGTTTTTTCGCTAGCGACATAAGCACAAGATCAACAAATAAAAAATAAGCCAGATATATAAACTGAGCACACTCGCCTTCTCATCTTGTCGTACCCGGGTTCGTTATATTTGCACTTGTGCTTATGTCACTACTGTCCCCTCTAACTTATACTTATAAAACAAATCATTATTCTTTTGCTTGTGGCTGTGTCGCTGACAGGAAACACACACAGTTTAAAAGTCTACGTTTCATATCTTTCGTTAGCGCTTGTAGAATACGTGTGATCTGTGTCATAAGAAAAACGTTACTTGTAGGACAATTTAGCAATGTTACAGGTCAGAAGCTAATCAGCTGGACTAATCAATCAGTTGTAGTAATTGAGTCTATACTGCTACGGGCTGGTGAATTGACTGATCTTTTTACTTACCATGAGGTCGTGACAAACAACAGTGTAGAGATGAAAGAAGTACACAAAAAAGGAGCAGGTGATGGGACAGCTTCATATTCTAATAAGAAAACGAATGGTGACTGTCACTCAGAATCAACTGCTTCCATTTTCACAAATCATTGCATTGCATTTACGATTTTCAGCTGTTTCCTCGCATAGCAACCAAATATACAAGCGATCGATTGAAACCAGTAAGCCACAAAAGAAAGACTTTTTCACAGCCTGAATAAATACTAACGCTTGGGCAAAATCAAATCAATTCAAAAAGCAATCTATAGCTACCCCTGGTACTTTGTTTCAGATCAAATCATGACAGAGAGAAATTTGTGTTGCGCTAACTACTTTTAATTCTGTGCATCGTGCAAACGAGTGACTTGTGTGTGATTATTTTCTGTGATGCGGATTTCAAGCAAGTAAACAGCGGTTTGACTATAAATACCAGTTTAGTACAGACAGCTTTTTCCATTACTTAATTTAAAACGTGATTGCTAAACTGACTGGAGCTTGATCCTTTCTTTGATTTAACTCCCTTAAACTCCATGATGTGTGGTTAATCCGTTCGATATGAAACTTGACCAATGTACATGTAGCTGATGAATTGCTTTATGCGTGTTTCAAAAATGAAACAACGGGCCAAGCAAAGCGACATGTTTATTTGTTATCACACCTGTTTGAACAGACTCGTTATTTTCGATCAATGCGGTATTTTGTAGTGCCGCATATAATTTCACCAAACTGTCAGCAACCATGTAAAGAGAAGGAATACTAGAATTCCATAAGTAAAATTGCGACTAAAAAATTGAGTGAATGAACTCATCAGACTGGGTCACTCAAATCAAGCGAAAAAGAGAGACACATTAACTTAGTCATTAATAAATAATACCACGAGAAGTGCAACCAGCTAATAGACGAAACTCGCCAAAGACACGCTCACAATCCGACAAATAAAAAATGCCTGCAAGGCTGATCTTTTTTTGTCGTGAAGTACATACTACTTAACTCTTTAATTGAGGAAATAAACCGTCTAACTGAAAGATGTTCACGGCAAAAGAGGGCATGGTCACAGGGTCAGCGAATCATAGGTACCTGCCTAGTCAACCGACTACAACCCGTCAATGGAAGCTAATGGGGCACGTCGTGGTTCAATGAGTTGATCGCTATCACCTATGACGAACACTGATCACTCGTATCCGTTTTCATTCATGTTCACGTTGTCGAGGAAACTGTCATAAAGACAATCGACTTCATACGGCTTTTAGCGAAAACGACAAAAATTATTGATCTGCAGGTTATAAAGTGGTAAATCTCATCCTCATATAACTCGGTAAAATAACTCGCCAATTGAACTGCTAGCATATCAATATAATTTTTCAACTGTTTTGCTGTGGTATATGGGTTCAATGAACGAATAAATTTTCAAAGCATTTTCTGGAACGCTATTGAACTGAGCCAAATATGAACAAAACACTCTTCTTTCAAATTCGATCGTGAGCATTTGATTTGTGATCTTTAGCTTACAGAATTACGTCCAATTATTTCTTATAGAATACGCATTCAACATGTGAGAGGAATACTAATTTCGTAAAGTAAAAAATTTCGACGCTACAAAGCAATAATCCCTAACAGCCGAAATACATTTCGCCAAACAAATGAATCTGAAATCATATGAATCTTTAGTCGCGTAAATCGCCCTTACTATCAATAAGAATTACAAGCATTCTTCATTATCGACCAGCAATTACGTTGTTATCATAACTAAACTATTTTAACTTACCACTTTAGTTTTCTTTCCTAAACAGTGTCCTGCTGTTTACGATGGGCAAACAAAAATGAAAGCTATAGATATTTTTAAAATATATTTAAAGATTAACCAATCAGAAACAACCTACGTGTCTACAATCCGCACGCATACACCACGTGATCAGTTAGACCAAGAAGTTCATCGAAAAATTCGAAATTACTTCGCCTCCAAACCGATACACCCGGAAAAGTAGCAAAGCTATAAACAGCCTAAACGTGTCATGAATAGTGGGAAGGAAGCAAATTTTTTTGGGAAAAAAGTTTTTTTGGTGTAATGCTGCCTGCACAAAAACTTGAATTTGCTGAAAATGATAAATTAATAACCGGGGTCAAAAGTACCTGACTAGAGCAGCGGGTGACGACACTTCAAAGGACTAAAGAGAGGCAGGACACCACCCCTCTTATACTGGATTAGCTCCTGGTCAAAGGTTGTGCTGTATTGTTTGTTTAGTAATTAGGCATTAATTCTAATGTATTTTGTGAGGGTCGGTGTAAATAAAGCAACATACTGTTGTATTGCTGAAATGGGGAAAAATGCTTGTGCTCTTCTCTGTTTAGTTTTGTTTTGTGCCAGAAGAACCGAACTTCAGGAAAGTACGCAGGAAAAGTACTTCTTTAGTACTCACGATACGTCGGCAGCAAAGCAATTTTATTTGTTTTGCACATTGTCGATTAACGTCTTCCCACACTTTACATTTACATTCCTTAAGTCACGCAAGCATGCGTAGAATGTATGTGGAAGGAAATTGAACTGAAGGCCAAAACTGGATCCTGCGTCGACCTGCGTCCACCAAGAAAATGTCGTTTATTCAAAGGGTTAATAACCCGTCCAGTTTACATTATCGATTGGCTATTTGACGGTCTTTTGTTATATGAGTAGTATTTGTGGGATCAGTGTTTTTCATTTTCTCCTTTCACCGATTTATCTGGAATTACCCGGGCTTTATAACTGTCAGTTGCCATTCCAAGCGACGATATCGTCCACTAGGGTTGACATTTGGTAAACTTATAAGGTGATATATACTTTGCACCAGGCTTACAGGACGTCGTCAGGTGCTATAGGTATAAATGGGATAGTCAGTATCTAAAAGATCATAAATCCAGTTTTGGATTTCATGCAGTGTGAGCTAAAGAACCAAACGTGAAACGGAGCAATGTAACATGTTTAAAATGGAAGGGTCAAACGTAAGAGCCACAGGAAAACTGAAAGACGGCTTAACTGAAAACCACATTTCATTCAATACATAACCATTTTCGCGAACATGTAAGCCCAGAGTAAATTGGCATGTAGAGTACACGTTGCGTCTTCGTGTAGTGACACAAAAAGTGCAAGCAATATATACTACATAGGACACACTATACAAGTGAATCGTTTATTTACATAACGTTAAGGATGTTTACATACTCTCAGTGAAGTTAGCACTGACACCAATAAAACAGGGCTAAGATAAATCAAACTGACTATGTACATATCGAATATGTAATTTTGTACAATCAGTAGCACCATGCACGTCGTTCAAACAAATGTTCTCGTAGAGTCCAGGGCTACTTATTTCTCGTGGTGTGGGTGTGCGTTCACCCTTGGGCATGTGTAACTTATAACAAGCCGAAAGCGGCTAGCAGGTGGACCCCTGGCAGGACCCCTGGCAGGACCCCTGGCAGGACCCCTGGCAGGACTGGATTGTTCACACTACTTTGGTCCTTTCTTTTTCTTGGTCGGAGACTTGTCTGAACCTGCTGATCCGGGATGTTGCGATTTCTTAGGATGTGCCTCGCGCTTGGTGATCTGCAAAGTACAATAACACCACTATTATGATACACTAACTACCTTGAAGCAATGAGGTGATTAAGTTCATGACTGGGGGGAAGGTGTCATTACGTATCGCGCTCACTTCACAATACTGACGCCTGGTAAATTAAATTGTCCTCAAGAGCAGTGCTTTCGTAATTAAAGAGAAATAATAAAGTTTCACAGTGCGCAAAAGAATTGGCTTACCCCTTTCAAAATTTTGTTTTTCAGTTCTTGTTGGGTGAGCGGTCGTTGTTCATCCTCGGAACCCGATGAACCATCCGAATCATAATCGTCGCCAGTCGTCGGAGGAACAATTGCTACAGACGCCATTCCTGGCTGAGGTCCCTGACCCAAAAGACCCACTGCCACCGCGGGCTCACCCTCACGATCAGACTCCTGAAAACGAAAGTACACTTTAACATGGTGGTCTGGGAAAATTATGTAAAGAAACAAAATAATTGCATTTAAAAATACTCACAAGTGCTAAGAGGTTTACCTTTGTGGTGATAAATCCATGAACTTGAAGAAGCTCATTTGTCCTTTGCTCGATCAAACCAAGAAACTGAAAACAAAATACAATGGAAGCTTACACATACATAACATCAACAGTGGTAATGACTCTTATTCACAAACAGGCACCTCAGTTGCATAATCTGATTGTTGCGGCTTTATATGTCTTATATGTTGTCAGCGGCGAGACTAAATTTTCTGTTCTTGGTGTCCATCTAAGTTGTCGCAGTAAAATACAAAGAACTGATAGAGTTACCTGCATCATGTTGGCATCAGTGACTCCAGATGCTCCTCCCAACATGTCAGTTATGGCACTGCGATCACAATTGATCTTGTTAAACAGCGAGTCCACCCCTGAAAATAAAACAGGATTTGTTTAAAATCCAAAGAACCACGTTTGAAGTAAACATGGGCCCTACGAAAAATAGTGTTCCCTGTTTTGTACTCTGATATAATATGAGAATAAGGGGTTTCAATCGGCACTTTGACTATCAAATCTATAGAAACACAACCCGTATCGTAATGACTCCTAGCGCCCTCTCCTGGTGAAAAGGTAAGGATCTTTCAAGGATTCTTTCTTTAGAGGATATTGCAAAGATCTTTGCAAGGACTTCCCAAGATCTTTGAGCAAAATCTTTCACTAATAAGCACTCCCTCTTCAATAGCTACCCTCTATCAAGATACCATAACTGGATTGTCCCCAGTCCCCGAGTCGTACATTACACCACGTGGTTTGGGAATCGCTTAATGGTTTAGCAGGCTAAGAAATTGGAAAATACAAAATTATGAAAAAAACACAAACATTTTGTGCTTTGACTGCGTTGACACTCTGTAGAGATACGGAGAATCTGCAAATAATGTACTTTGTAATACTGTACTTAGCAACTACAGGAAGTAGTTGTTTACACTACACACACCTGATTTAAGTTGTTCCAGTATTTTCTTGCTCTGTTTATACTGTGTGTCGTACTGATCAGCTTGTTCAGTACTTGAAGACAAGCTGTCCTCTAGATCTTTGAGGAGAGCCTTCCTTTGGGTAGCCATCTCCACTTCCTCACTTTTGAACTTCTCAATTTCTGCCTGATTCTGATCACAGAGACAACAGCCCAGGAATATTAACAACGAGAAACATTAAAAAAATCTTCGCGTCTTAAACAATTTTGACGCAAAAACAAGATGTGCAAGATGTTTGTCTCAAGCAGGGTTCCCAGTGGTTTTCTGATCAGGTGGCTGAGGATATATTACAAGAGGCTTCATGATATTATGTCTGATGACTATTCCATTGCTACTCAAGCCTTGTAATTTTTAACCAAAACAGGCCGCTACTTTTGTCTTGACAGGAGAGGAAAACCTGTCTGTTTTGATCCTTGACTGAGAACTCTGCTCAACTCTGAGGTATAATTTAAAATGATATGTGTGGGAGATGTGAAACCTTTTGGGTGTTTAAAATGTACAGCCCAATGACCTTTTGGGCATAATTTTTGTAATTTGAGAACTTTTGGTAAGGCTGTTTTTTGGAGCTGACAAAAAGCACACAGTCTAATAATCTCACCTCATTTGCACCCCCTCCCCACCAACTGAAAGGTATACATGAGTGTAACATGCAACTGAATCATCACTAAAATAGTTTAAAAATCTTTTGAAGTATTTTTACCTCATTAATTTGTTCTTGTAGCAGTTCAATTTCATTGTTTAGTTCATTAACATAATTGAACAGCGCAAAATTCTTGTCCTCCACTTCAATAAACTTGGATACCAACAGATCAATATCCTCAATACCAGTGGCCTCTTTGATTGTCTGGAAAGCTGCCTCGTATGACTACAATAAAACAACACAAACTGATTTGACATTCTTCTAAACACCACACAAAAACAAGCTGAACACTGTAGAAAGCGAAAAAAGATTCCTGGATTTGGATATCTGTCTGTGTGCCTCCTTCATCACTTATTTGTTTTATTTGTACATATAAACCACTGCCATGGTCACTTTTGCAGAGCACAACGTATTTCTTTGAGCCATTCTTATCTAAAGCTGTTTTCAATTTAGTGTCTAAAGTCAGTCGCATTTATTTAAGTTTTTGCATTGTACACTGATTGTAATTACAAAAAAGTTGTGCCATCTTGTCATCCAATCTAAAGTAAAACCAAAACCAATAGCAACTTGCTTCCATGTTTTCCCATGCTAGTATCCGCTACATGCACATGTATTTTTTTCTTTTTTTGATTGGTTCACTAGATTGTCTGTGTAGTTTGTGACCGGCCAGAGTGATTACTTTGGTTTTGGTTTTACAACACTCAATTGAAAATTGCTCCCATTTGATTTTAAAAGAGTAACAACTAGTCCTCAAAAAAATAATCTGTGGGCAGCACACTACAAAAAACATATCATAAGTAGGAAGGTTTAATGCAGGCAAATTTTTCCAAATAACATGTGACGGTGCTATCTCTGAGTGCTTCCACTCTCCAGCAATCAAATGAACTTAAACTGTTGGGACAGGAGATAATTAAATTTAACATGGAATGTCCTCCCTACCTCAATGGTTTCCTCGGCTTTGTCACCTCTTTCTTTCTCATCCTTTTTCTTTCTCTGAGATGACAATTCACCCTCCATCATTTCAGCTCTCTCTTCACTTTTTATCCTCATGAATTCTTTAAGTTTGCGATCATGTTCAATGATGCGCATCAGCTCCTTGAGTTCAGTATTATACTGAGCTAAATCTTTATCGGCTTTCTCTTTTAATGCCATCATCTTTCCCTGCGCTTCATCGCTATAAACAACAAAAATTTAAACATATATTTAATTAATTTTAGAAAATAGTGCAAAGAAAATATGCACACTGATTGGTTAAAAATTGTGTTTCTATGACTCAATAGAAACACAGAACTAACACAAGCGGTTGACATAATGATGGCATGAGCAAAGAGAATTACATTTTGATGATCAAAGTAAGCAAGCCATTTTCTTTTATCTGTTGTGTTTTTTTCTAAAAGAAATTAAAGACGTGTTCTTCATGCTTCTATTGAGTTTTAGTATAAATCTACTAGTGTTTTATCATGAATGTTGTTCTCTGATTGGCTACGCTACTATCTATTCTTTGATAGATAGTGAGTAGCATAGCAGTGTGCCCTTGTTAACAAAATGACAGTCACTTCTTAGCATTTTTGAAGTCACTCACAGTATGTGAAGAGGATTTAGACAAAGTTTTGAACGACTAGTAGATTTATACTAAAACAATTAGATTATTCGCTCTAGATTTCTATGCGTAATAGAAATCTCGAGCTCATAATCTAATTGTTTAATAGAAACACTTGTGAAAGTTTGAGAAAACTCGAAAAAGCTGTGGCTACACTGTTGGCTAGTGTTCCCACAGCATTTCTCATTCCCCAAACTTCCACTCCTGTTTCTATTAAACAATTAGATTATGAGCTCGAGATTTCTATCGCACACAGAAATCTAGAGAGAGAAATCTAATTGTCTTAGTATAAATCTACTGGTCATTAAAAACTTTATCTAAATCCTCTTCACAGATACTTCAAAAACACCAAGAAGCAACCATCACTTTGTTAACAAGGAGACACTGCTACGCTACTCACTATCACAGAATAGCTGGTGAGTAGCGTAGCCAATCAGAGAATGCCGTTTGTGATAGAATGCCAGTAAATTTATACTAAAACTTGATGGAAACATGGTACATGTACATGTTTTCTATTTCTTACATAATGGCGTCATCAGGTATAAGAAGATAAACCACCACTTAAGTGTGGGAGTTATAAGAAACAGTAATGACAAGCAGGAGTCAACAAATTTTATTTACTTTACTTATAAGTTAAGAACAAAAATAAATAATAAAATCTACCCTTTGAATTTTCCTGTCATTTGTCTCCTTCATTAACTAAGATCTGCTTGCTTGTTTTAGATATTATGTAATATCACATTAAATTATTACCAACCGAGCCTCATAAGCTGCTGTTGAGGTTTCAATTCCTTCCATAATATTCTGTTTGTTTTCCACTAACTCCTTCTCCAGTTTCAAGCGAATGGTGTCAAAAGTCTTCTTCTCCAATCGCATGTGATCAAATGTTTCACGCAGATTACCATTTTCTGATAGGCAACAATTGAAGTCTATTTTGGCCTGCAAGAGAAAGGTAAAAAAAAGTCATGTTAAGCAAAAATAACTACCCATGTTCCCAAGTGGTTTCCAATAGGGTCCTGATATCAGAAGACAGATGAACACTTTTAGATAAAACACAGTGCTCTTGACTTTTGAAAGACTTGTTTTAACAGTCACAGATTCTGTCATCGTCAGCTTAACAAATAGATTCCATATTGTCATGTGTCT
This sequence comes from Orbicella faveolata, assembly GCF_042242905.1. Lineage (NCBI taxonomy): Eukaryota > Metazoa > Cnidaria > Anthozoa > Scleractinia > Merulinidae > Orbicella > Orbicella faveolata. Next base: position 15,146,753 of record NW_028301539.1, read on the forward strand.
GTTCAGTAATTGATCAGAGACGACGTCAAAATGTGGTAAGAACAAAAAAGTGGCTCAAAAGGCGATAGCTGAGTCTGTCACTAATGTTCCTACCACATTTTGACATCTTCTGTGATCTATTACTGAACAGATGCATGACAACAAAGAATTTATCTGTTTTATACAATAAGGAGACAAAAAAATTGTTGACATATAATTAATACAAAATAAATCACAGAGTTAATGACAGAAATAATGATTACTTAGAAATATACATTTACATTGTAAACTTAGAAAGCTATAACAGAACAGAAAAGGAATGCAGGGCAGGAAAAAACTCAGGTCCAATTACAAGGGGCAAGTAAATTTTGCTCTTGGGTTAGTGAAAATGGAATTTGGTGGTCCACTGGGCAAGTGAAATTAGCCTCTGTAGTCTTGTTAGTAATGATTTCCACTAAAGACTGCAAGATGAGCAAAACAATGAGTTGAAAGCATGGATTAATTTTAAATTCAAGCATAACACTATAGTCTTCCACTGACTATAGACTGCACCTAGTATATGATGTAGTTTATAACATGCATGAACATTGCACACCTACTGGGCAACTGGGCAACTGGATTTCATATTTTTCCTACCTTGGAATACATAGTTATCTCTGAACTACAATTATTATGGCAGTTATAAATTGGCATGTTTCAATTGTTGGTGTAAAGTAATAATACTCAAACAATAATGGCTGAAAATTAGTGCTCAGGCATGATCTAATAGCGGAGCTCCGCCAGCCCAAAGGGCCGCCAAGTGGAGCCCCATACTGATGTAGGAAAGAAAAGGAAACTCATGAGTTGATTTTCTCATGGCTATCATGGCTAGCAGTATTGCTTGTGGGCGCTACGCACGGCAACGACAGAGTCATGCAACATGGTGGCCATACTCCAAATAATAGGTTGACAGGGTCATGCAGCCTTGGTTTACCGTGTACTTCTTTGATATTAGACATCCATGCTATGATCAATTGACACCTGTCAAAACAAGGTATCTGCTGACCAGTATCAGGTGAGCATATTGCCGGCTCAAGTTTACAGCTCATCAAGGTCACGTGTTTTTTGAAGTTGACCGCTGACCAAGTGCCGGTTTTTGAATGGATTGTGGGCTCATGTCAGGATAACTTGTTGAAAACCAGGCAGGATTGTTCGGAGGCCGGTTAAAACCCAGGATTAAAAGTTAACTGAATTATAACTTCTCCTATACAAATATCTTTTGCTGCTTTGTTTTGTGTATATGATGATTATTAAAACTCAAAACAGAAGGCCAAACAATATACAGAAAACCTCAAAAATTCTACCTTTTCCTGGGTTAGCTTAATAGGGCTTTGAACAACCCGGCCCAGGAGCTAAGTTTTTAGGCTGGCCTAAATCTATATATTACATGCTGAAGAAAAAGCTACATGTAGCCATTTCAAGAACACACTTTATATAAATCATATCAATGTAGTAAACATTAAAATGATAGACTGCTTTACCTTGTCTAATCTGTTTTCAAGAACTCTGATATATTTCTGAGTTCTCTTATTCTGCAGATGACTACTATGAACACTACAAAAAATAATTCAAAAGTATCACATGAATGGACAATTTTTGCATCAGCTCTTTAAACAAGTTCAGATATAAAGGATAGGGTTGAAACATTAGTCACACATGACTGTGTTCTTTCAGAAAAATCCATAAAATGAAGGGGTTTTGTTTGATCAACCACTCTCCCACTGGAAATTTCAGCATGGTTTCATGCTTTTCCATCCAAAAACTGGGCATTTACACCTCCCTTTGGGAATTCCACAACCTCTGTGTGCTGAGTATGACCTGGTACTTCCTTCAATCACACATAATGAACCAGTCACATTTATTTATTTCTCCAACAAAAGCAACTTTAAAAAAAAATTACCGGTATATATTTGATGATTGAGGAACCTTGATTATTTTCAATTTTACACAAATTTATGTGACTCTACTAGCTGCCACACAATCATACAACAAGCCACTAAAAACTACATGTACATAAACATGTTGTACATAATTTTTGTACACTGTACTTGGCAATAAATTAACTACTTTCTTACCCTCCCATATTTTTTCTCTGTTGTTTAATCTTCTTCTCAATTACTCTTATCTGCAAAATTGATTTTAAAAAAATTAAACAAAGAACTTAATAATACTAAACCCTACAATATAAAGCGAAGTTTCTCTATGAACTCTCTTAAAGTCAATGATCGAAGCCTTCTCAAAATAATTAGTCCAAAAGTACATTATATCACAACCAAGTGTGAATATGGCAACTGTTTTTCTGATGTAACCAGAAAAACAACAAACTTGAAATTGTGTGGTTCCCGGTTGACCCCCCACCCCCCCAGGATTTTCCATCCCAGGGGGCTTCACAGTACTCCCCCCAACCCCTGGAATTTCCATGATTTTTCTACTTGGGCCCCCCTATCCCTTGGAAATTCCATATCCATAAAAAACAAGACTTAACTCATTAATTGTAATAAAATTTAGTTATAGTTACATTGAAGACAAAGATGTACTTTTTCACGCTAGACTGCACGCATGGCACGTTCCTTCATGTCATGTTAAAATGTTTGAACCGGAGTTTCAACTAACAAACAACTGACTTAGAAGTGCTTCACTCCCAAATGGCATAGCAGCTGACTTTTTCTTCACTAAAGGAAGTTTTCATGTAAGAATCTCGGAACGTAAATAAAGCTCTTTCAAATAACCCAGTCGAAGTTTTAATTTATGCATGGTCAAAACAACATATTGAATTACTTTACACACGTAGTAAAGTTGTCACGCAACATTTTTTTCAAATGTTGCTTTATTTTTTCTTTCACCAAAGGAATACATCAATTAAGTCATACGCTTTGTCTCTGTAGTTTGTAAATGATAGTAAATTCATTTTATGCCTTAGTTTTTTGAATTGTCATACATTTCATATGTGAAACACTCATTGTTCATTCAGTCTATAAATGACCAAATGAAATCTCGGCTACCGCTTAAACGCTCCTTGCTGTCCACATTTACATATAGTTCAAGACAAATGGCTTTGAATCGACTTTGCTCACTTAAAGCAAACTATTAACTACACGGATAACAATGAAAAATATGTGATAACCTAGTTACGGCAAGTCCAAAATGGGGAATAATTTTGTACAAGTATCAAACGAAATAAACAAAGTACGAATTGCATTTAATTGACGGCATGATTAATCCTGGAAAAAGCATCTGAGCTGCATGTAAGCTAAATACAGCACGATCCTCAAAGTATAAACTATCAACTTCATTGTTCATGTATTGCTGCACCTCTTCGTCGGCATTTTGTTCAACTTGACATCCAACAAACACGATACTCAGGATTGCTGTCGGTTGTACGATGTCGGAAGAAAAATGGAAAATATAAAATATAAGAATCTAACATTTATTTCTCAACAGATGGAACATTTCTGTTGGTCTGGGTACCTGAATCAATTGGGAAAGTATGGTAGTGTTCATTCAATCGCATTTCAGACCCACCGGAAAGAAAACTCCTTGAGTAGCCCCCCTCCCCTTTGGAGATTTACCTCTTTTAGACTCCTCTACCCTTCAGAATTTCCGTGACCCTCCGTGGGGGGGGGGGGGGGGGGGGAAGTATGGATATTTTCTGGAACTACACATTCTGTAACACTCAAGGTACATGCATATAGGGGAGGGTATCAATAACTTCTGGAGCCATGCAATAAAAATCTGTTTATTAATCTTCATCACTGGCATGAGATAAACAAAGTCATTATTATTACCTGATCATCAAGTGTTGTTATATCTTGGGTCACGTCATCAAGCTGTTCCTTGAGTTCATCTGCATTCAAAAAATATCTTTGCTCAAAAATGGTTTTGGTGTAACAATTTTTTAGCCTGTTTTGCTAAATCAACTTTTCTTTTCTCACATTGCAGTAATTAATGAATTAAATAATTAATTAATTGTAATTAAATCTGATACAGACATGAGGTGTATTTGTATTTCTTTTGTGGTGCACCACATGGTACATATAGTCAAGAGAGACACATCTACCTGAAAGTAATTTGTATTACATAATAGCCATCAAACAAAATGTTTTGAAAGTGATAACAACGTATAGCCAATGCAGGTAATCTGTAATTAAACTTACCTTCCTTAGTTAGAAGAATACTCAATTTGTCTGTATTTGATCTGTCCTGAAATTGACAAAGTACCAAAGGATAAAATAATACTTAATTCAAACAGAACACTTAATTCAAATGTAATCTTTTTACAACCTGCATAGTGATAGAATGTAGTGATACAAAATTAATGTAGACTAAAGCCTGACAGGAAACTTATTATTTTAATTATACATGTATACCACTTGACAAACTGGGAACAATGGCTTATTTGACAGAGACAGAAGGCAAATTTCACTTCAGTAATGTAAAGAACCTATTTGAAAGTTTGTAACATCTCGTAAACTGAGCTGAAGGTGTTGAAAATTATCCTATCTATGGAAGCATCAGGAGGGTGCATAGTCCCTATCCTGGATTATAGGGGTTTGTTCTGCTCCAAAGGGGTCTTTTTTCAGTCTGGACGTATACATTTGTAAACTTTCCAAGGGCAGGGTTTTCACAAGCTGAAGTATAGAAAAGGGTAGGAATCAGAGTGGTTTGTGTCAGTCACTGAACATGAAATTATGCTGAAGCCACTGAACCATGAGTGTTAAGGCCATTAAACTGGACTATGTCATTTTTTTTTATTACTGGACATACACATTTTTTTGTAAAAAAAATTATATTACTGTTAAGATATTTATTTGACTGCACTACATAGTATGTATGGCACGTGCAGGTTACAAAAGGGGTTGTGAATGGTCCTTCAAAAACTCTGGATCTAGCAAAATTTTAGTCGAATTGCAAGAGTCTTGCAGTCTTGTTTTTTAGTAGTTATGTGGGTCTCGCAGTCTTGATTTTTATACGAAGCTGTCTCCGAGTCTTGATGCACTTATCTGTTTTTATACACGACATCTTTTCATCACTTGATATTGAATTTCAATGGAGCAACTGACAAATTTTGGAGAAAAAGTTAAACCCAACTTCTCCTAAATTGTCTGAATTCCAAAAAAACTACAAAACCTCCTGCACGTCCATTTTGGAGCAAGAAAAACAGTTATTTTGTTCCAGGATATCATAACGTAGTGTGTTATAATCAAATTTCCACTTCCAGCAAGTTCAAAGAAGCTGGCAGTCTCGCAACCTTAAAAGTAAAAAATGTCTCAGGCTCGCAGAGAAAAACGCTTGTTTCGCTGTCTCACAAAGTCTTGCATTTACCATTCGCTGTCCCTTACAAAACAGACCAACCAAAAAAACCATAAATATTGATGGTCTGTCTAATGTTAATACCTGGTTCTGATTCTGTATACTTCCAGCCAAGGTGTTATCTTTCATCAATTCTTCATTTTCACTCTCAAGGGAACGGATGGCTTCACTGTAATGAAAGTGAAAGACCATGACCTTACATGTATTCTTTTATCCAAGATGAATTGAGTGATTCCAGAAAAAATCCATACCCATACCACGGGTGGCTTCTTGGACTGGATGCATGGGAGGGGGAGAATTCAGCTCTAAATCTTGACTGAAAATTGTAAACAGAATTTTCTGAGAGGGGGGGGGGGAATTAGCGCAAGTTTCCCATTTGTTAGAAGCTTTAGGCAGTAAAACAGGAATTCTAAAAGGTCCGAAAAAAATCGGAAATTCCAGAGGGGAGGAGGGGTTAACAATTCTGGAATTTGGAGGGCATGGGGGGGGGGGAGGTTTAGAACATTTTGAAATTTCCAAAGGCAAGGGGGGGGGTTAAAATGTTCATGCTGCCTGTGGTAGGGTATGGAGGTATGGATATTTTCTGGAATCACCCATTAAGCAGGCCATTAAATATGGGAAAATTTAGTAATATTAGCAATTATTTCTTAACAAATAACATTTCTGTATCATACATGTATAATATGGGTTTCATGAACTTTAGGTCACATTATTTAGTGGGAAAACTGTCAACTGTTTTGCTAAACAAGGGAGTCTATCATCATATTGAAAGGTTGACTGACTGGAACATGAAAACTGAACATTAACACACAATGCAAACATAAGGAATACATGTAGCTGGTTTGCATGAAACCTACATTTGTTTTCTTATGAGGTTCTGAGTCTCCTCACTGTAAGCCCTTCTGTCTCCTTCAATGATACGATACTGGCGTTGGAGCTTTGCAAGTTCTTGTTCAGCTGAAATTAATCAAGTATAAAACAAATACAGTTGTGATAGAAGTTGATCAGTTGAGTCTCAATAAAGTGTTTTCATATATTTTATGTCAACTGTTAAGGGAATGGGCCTACAAATTTCAGGAAGGAACCTCCTGACCAGTGTGAGCATGGGGCAGTGATCTGTCTGTTTAGTCAGTAATGATCTCTTTCTCCTCATTTTGGTGCTCAAATTTTTTAAAAGCCCAAAATTAGATGCTGTTTCTGAAATTGATAGCAATAACACCACTCGCTGGGGTACTTCCTTGTGGGCTATTTCTGCTTCAAAATTTTTTGAACCACTTTTTAATATTTATGTGTATTTTTCCTTGTTTAGATTATGATAGCAAATATAAGACAAATTAGTATGACAACATAAAGTAAAATTAAAATGATTATAAATTTGAAAAGTTTTAAACCAAACATAAACCATTAATATATTTACATGACTGTGTGAATGTGCCATGCTTTAGGATATGGCTTTTGAGCCTTTTAGGCTTGGATTGAAGCGAGACCCATAGACTGTATCAACTGATGATGATATACAGTATATATATCTATATGTAACAGACTTTTCACTCTGAACAGAAAAAAGCAGATAGAGAATTAACCCAAGATTTCCTTTGTTTGGATATTATATACACAAACAGGCAGGTCTGAAAATGTCATGGATTTTGGAGATCTCATCTGACAATGGTGTAAGAAAATAATTTATTTTGGTTTGGAATACAAGTTGAGTCAGGATTTGGAGAACTAACTAGGTTTCACTCAATATAATGTATAACAACAATTCCATGGAAAAGCCCCCACACTCACTGCAACCCTCTGCATGTATTGTGTGAATATCATGGAAGTTATTATGTTACAGAAGTATGCAGACATTTGACCACAACGCAGACATTTTATACTAATTCTAAAAATCTTCGTCATTTTCACTTATCTCTACCATATTTACATAGCCTGTGTAACAGGTGTTAAATGGGGGAAGGGGGGGCAAAGTGCAGATGGAATGGATGGGGACTGGGAGAAAAGAAGAATGCCTGATATAAGAACCCCCTTTTGTTCATTTCTGTGTTCACTGGGAACACAAAATTCCCATTGGCTAATAATCACTGAATAACTTATTAATTGTTAGTTGCACAATCTCATCAAAGGCAACCAAAAATAGTTGCAGACGAAGAAGTATAAGCATGGGCTTTGAGAGATTTAAATCTCACTATTGTGACCAAATTTATGTTAAAACCCAAGCAAGAATCAGTCATAACTTACAGCTCTTTCAGCTGGAAGAGCAGTTTCAGGCACTTGCGCCTGCAGGATATGGGAAAAATCTAATTTATCAAATGTTTGTTCTTACTAAAAACTATGAACTGAATGGGAAAGCGTTGATCCTCGTTATTTCACCTTTGAAAAGTATCTTTGAAGGACCAGCTGCAGGAGATGGAATCACTGGGCTATCCTACTGCTCATTTCTCCAATTTACCAGACGTGTGTTATTCACCGATGTGAATTTAAAATACTGGCTATCTTCCACTGCCTCACAGTTCGTAGCAGAAGCAGCTATGGGATTGTTTGAAGTTACAGCAGTCTTTATAACACAGCATAATTCTACAGCATTTCTGATTTTGCGGCCACTGGGAAATGATTTCAATTGACTAAATTCCCCAGGAAGTCAGTTACGCTGACAAGCATTTCTGATTGGCAAACCTGATGACAGTAATTGATACTTGATGAAATCAGATTACATCAAAATTGTTGGGCGTAATGCGAAAACCCAGGTTCTTATAGCAGGCGTTTCTTTCACTTCTTCCTTGTGTTTTTCCTCAGAGTACTTGTAAGAAACTCTGGAGAATTTGGCTAAGTGCAAGTTACATCAACATGTTTGTCATACAAACCTACCAACCCTCCCAGTTTGGTTGCGAGTCTCCTATTTTTTTGTCATTTCCTGTAGTCTCCTGACAAAAACCAAAATTCCCTGGATTTTTGGAAATATATCGACTGGAAAAAATCATTAAATGATGTTTCTAAAACTTTGTATTAATCTAAAAACTATGTGATCAATACACACTAACAGATCTTTTTTTTTTTCCTTTATTGTATGTGATGTGCCAATCGATGGGGTCTGGGTATGAATCAGCCGACTTCATGCCACATGCTTCCTTGTGTCAGACAAGCAAAATAATGTCATATGACATTCTAGTTTTTTACATAATCTCCAGGTTTATTTGAGTGTACATGTACCTCAAGATTTTTTAATTTTTCACCCTTGGAGGCTGGCAGATCTGTACAAAACATAATGTGTTATCAAAGCTACAATCATATAATGCAATTACCCAGTCCATCAACCTCTGCCTCACTTCCTTCAGATCGTCTACTGTGGACCCTTTGCATGCTGAATTCTAAAAAAAGCTAACAATTCAAACAGGAATACAAATAAGTCACTGAATTCATTTAACATCAGTTACAAATGAAGCAAGTTCTTTTAGGAATGATAAATATGCCATCAATAGGCATTGTAGCAGGTCAGTGATCATGGCCACTTTTTGGAAAACTGCATACCCCTGACAAATATCTTCCATGTCAAACCAAATATTCTTTTCAGCATAACTATCCAATATTAATGTGCAATGTTCTATTATTGTTTTCTTGTGCAACAAGTTAGTTTGCACTTAATAAAGTGTATTATTGTTTGTCTCACAATGTAGTCACTTGATATGTAGCGATCTACATAGCGATCTACATATCAAGTGACTACATCGTGAGACAAACGATAATACACTTTATTATTGCATCTACCACAATGAATAACAACAACCTTTTCCCCAACAAGTTTGCACTTATTTAATTTAAATGTGACCTTAAGCAAGGTGCTAATAACGCGAAGCCGAATGGGCTATTGACCCATGGCCCTAGAGGACAAAGGGTCTAATTGTTTAAGTATCATCCCCCTAGTCGGACAGAAAAGGCTACAATAATAAAGTTAGCTAATGTAAGTTGAAGAAATATTTATTTGGGAATAAAACAAAAGAAAGCCTCACGCTAGATTGCGCCAATTTCGCTACTCAAGGACTATTACTAATGGTGACCTAGTAGCGTAGCCAATTAAAATGCAGGATTTGCATTAGTCTACCAGTTGAGTCATACTAAAATACCATAGTACTTTACTTTGAGTGATTTCTTATTCTGGTATCCTCTTTCTTTTTTTAATCGTATCTACAACAAAATTCTTGATTGTGATTGGTTCTCCCTGCGCCTATTTGCCACGTAATCGGCGTGTGATCACATGGGTGTCCTATAACGGTATCCAATTTGAACTTTTTGTAACTGGACACCTGTAATTGTATACCCCGTGATTCACACATCAATTGCGTGCGCTTTAATTGCTTTCTTTGCATTGTTTCCTACAGTTTTCAAAGCTTATGAAACGTGCTAAATATGTTTTCACTCAAAAGAAGTTCCCAAAAAGAAATTTTCAATTCCGAAATTAGTTCTAAATACAGTTAATTAGTAATTGGACCTTGTGTCATACAACTCAGGGATTAATCATGCTCGTAATTTCAAATCGGTCTCGCACTTTGTGCTCGTCCAATTTTGAAATTACTCGCACGGTTACTCCCCGAATTGCACTCCACTCAGTCCAATTACTATTACATATAAGAACATGATTTTTTTAAATCAGGCTAAATTGGTTATATATGGTGCTTTACTGGCCAACTTTCAACCTGACGTTCTTAATCCACTTGTTCTCATATACAGTGCAACCTCGATTATCCGGACTTGTTGGGACTAGACGAAATGGTCCGGATAAGCGAGGGTCCGGAAAATAAAAAATATGAATATTAATGAAGAACAAAACTGTTTAAATAAAGCAACATTTAATCGTGAAACAACACTTTTACAAATCGTTTGGAAAACAATATGGTCTACTGTACATCTTGAACCACTCAACTCTCAGCCAATCAGAACTCATTCAAGTGTTCTTCATTAGTTACGATGTGTGCGAGCGCTGCTTTTGCTCTTTAAGGTGGCCAAACACAGTTTTTGATACCTATGTTTCATTCACCTTTTTCTCTAAAACCCTTGATCCCTCGGTCACCAAAAATGGCAGCAAGCAAGTTAACAACACAAACTTTGGTTTTTTGATGGTTAAGCTGACGTGTGTGCCATTGCCATGGCAACACGAATAAAAATAAACAGGCCTTTAAAATCAGTTTTGTTTATTTGTAGAAAATCTAGTCATTAGATTTTCTTTATAATGTGCATGCACCCAGCTTGTAACGATTCTCACAAGTTAAGACCATTTTGCTAATAATTTAACAGAGAGATCTTTAATTATCCCTTGTTGAAGGTTTACTGGAATATCTCGAGTTTCCTTTGTTAAAGTTCAATTATTTTCAATACTCCAGTTACTTATTTCCTAAAGTATTTTCATGCCAAATTTCGTGAAATTCTAATGAGTGGTTCTCGAGAAATAGGCGTATTTCCGAGAGTGCAAATTTTCATTCAATCGCAATTTTTTGACTTACTATGCATGTGCTGCATTTAACTGGGTTCTTTCGGTAACAAAGAAAAAGCTGAGAATTGCTGAGTTCTTTGCATCTTTACCTTTTCTAACATATATTTATGATAAAAGACTAAAGCCATCAATACACTGCATTCAATTATAGAGAAAAATAACACAGATAGTGCAGGTGTTGAGTAAATAAAATGATCGATCTATTGACGGCATGTTTGTTTTTTGCAATCCTTGTGTGCGCACTGAATTGCATCAGCAAAAGCGCATGTGAAAACTGTGTTCAGCCACCTTAAAAGCAAAACAAACTCGCTTTTGAATGCACTTTTCAACGCTATAGTTTTAAAAAGAATATTGCTACGGATCTTGATCATGACTAATAAATATTCACGACAAAATTGGGACTAGAGAAAAAGTCCAGATAATCGAGGTACGGATAATAGAGGTTCGACTGTATGGGTGTTTACTGATACCCCTTCATGTCATAGCTGCAACTCATCGAGGAAATTTGAATGGTGATGTGAAATCGACCTGTTGTGAACCCCCCATAAACAGTCAACCAAAGACGATCATTTTTTCCCTCCCCAAAGACATTGTAAGATCCTCGCTCTGCCCAGGATATATAATCATATCATAATAGGTATTGGTGAATAAAATGCTCGGGGTGACCTGCAATGGACTAGCACATCACCAGGGCAGGGAAGGGGAGAGCGAGGGGAAGAACTAAGCCAGAGTGAGTGTGACGTGCCACTGGTCTGATGAAGAAGTCAAAGCCTGTGAAACGCGTAAGACTTGTTGCTGTACATTTAAAAGATTTCATGTGCATTTAAAAGACTTCATGTACAGGACAATGCAGTACAATACGGTTGTCTCCTATGCTTGAATTGTGTCTCAATATACAAATGAACTTATGTCATAGGTGACTTAGCTAAGCAGAATCTGTCGAACAATCCCGTTTATGTTTTTGTGCAACTGATCAACGTGTAAACTCACAGGGAAAAATATCTCGCTAAGGAAAAAAATAAAACAGAGAGTACTTTCATTGATAGCAGCACAATCTAAGGAACAGTGAACTTACCAAACTACTTTCTTTTTACGACTTCAGAGACACACTACAAGATGACTCCGAGCTTGCTTCGAGCTGCTTATCTGTGTTCGAACTCAGCTTGTTGCCATGGAAATTCTTTCTAGTACCCAGGCGCTTTGGAGCCGAACTTTGATCGGCGCAAAGGATCAAGGGCGGATATCCAAAGAGTTACTACCACAGGCTACAGGCCATGACCATATACATGAAGTCCTTAAAACTCGAGCCTGAAATAGCACCAGCATGGTTCGAGCACGGCCGCCAAATCGAGCTCTGAAAAGAGAAAAAATACTCGCCCTTGCAAAGGTAAACCTTAATATATATAGGTGATGCGAGTTTATAATGTTTGTTGTGTACGAAAAACCACAAAGGCAGAGATCGGTGGAATATTTTCGAGTTTGATCAGGGCGGCAAGAAGGGGTATAAGGGAATGGAAAATATAATAATTAATTCCATGTTTTGCAGACAATGTTTTTGACAGTTTGGTTGCAATCTGCAATCAGTCAGAATGTAGCGGTTTTGGGAAAACACACAGCAGTCAATGGGTTCATTTGCTGAGTACATAATTAAATACAATTTTTTGTAAGAGCACCATGCACAGCACAGCACAGTATTACTTTGCACTATATTAACTTGATCACATGCACCTGCACCTGCTCCAGCACTCCGTGGCGGGATGGGCAACCTTTGCCATCTTGACGGATAGGCAAAGCGGTCAGAAATTACGGTGTTTCCAGGCGTAGTCAATCGATAAACCGATAATCGTTATCAATCAATAACAATCAATACAATATTATTTTAGTCCTTTTACAAGTTACACAGATAAAATGATTGATAATTTTTTCTGTAATGGTGTTATTGAGTCATTTTATATTTATAGCCGGTGTATCTTTTACAATCGTCAACAAAATAACAAAAACAGAAACAACTAACAAAACATTTTGGGCTTGACATCTTTTGTTGCTAGTTTACAACACCGGAAGAAGCTCAGGCTAGTCTGTGTCAGTAGAGTAGCAGCTTAAAACCCTCCAGTGTTATCATAGCATTTAGATGAAGCGAAATAAACAATACAGTCAGTGTTCTAGTGATTTCAATTATTTGCATTTTTTCAATCAATAACAATCGATATTCGGTAATTCGTAAAGACAGGAATTATTGATTGTTAGCAATTTTTGTCATTTATGGATAGCAATCGATAAAAAATTTTTCTATGTGTTTGATTGTTATCAATTGCAGATATCAATCAATAACAATCGGCGATTGATATCGATTGATTTCAAATATCGATTTTTATTGATTCACTATGCCTGGAGTGTTTGTATGGGAATCCAATGGCAAATAACTTTTTTAAAAATTGAATTTTACTCAATTTGTGAATTGCAACGTTAAAATACTAGGTAGAAGATTATATTCACCAAGTTTGAAGGATGTAGCTTTGCTAGAAGAAGCTCAGTTAAGTTTTCTAATTTTCCATTTATTGGTCTGTACATTTGGCTGGGTAGACGCAGTTCGCAGGAAAAAAATTATAGACAAATGTATGGGAAATTAAAAATTAATTGAGCGTCTTTTAGCCCAGCTACGTCCTTCAAATTTGGTGAATACAATAAGCTACCTAGTATGGTAAAGTTGCGATTTATAAGTTATGCAAAATCAATATTTCAACAAAAGTTATTTGCCATCTGATTCCCATATAAACACCGTAATTTCTGACCGCTTTGCTTACCCAGCAAGATGGCATTGTTGCAAGTGCAACAACTTCAACTGGGGCCATCTGAAGCCATTGTAGAGTTTTCAGGAGTTCTCAACCAATCACAGCACAAGTTTGAAAGCAAAGTGTGTTGAGATCTGATCTGGCCATTCCTATTGGAGAATCGTCAGTGTAAGCCATTGGAACAGATCATATTGATTGACAGCTACGTGTAACTACAAACAAATTTTGTCACCTTGAACAGTTGACATATACTGTTACAAGCCCTCAGTTTATGATGGTTGTTTTAGAATAGTAGTTTTGTATACTTGTATATGGGCCTATTAGCAGGGCCAAGGAGGGTTTATAAATGGGGGGGGGGGGGGGGGAGTATACATGTAAATCAGCTTTCAGGTATACACTCTTATAGGTATATGTTTCATACTGTACCCCTTATCCCAGCATAGTTCTTACATTTTGTCTTTTTCATAGGGTTTTCGTGGTCGTTCTAAGAACTGCTACAGTATAGCAATAAGAAGAGTCCAGAAAGCTCTGCAGTATCAGTACATCAGCAGAAGGCTGAAGAAAAGAGAAATGCGTACAGTGAGTATATTCACTGCTTTGGTATGCCTTTTCGTACCCGTGACTGTTGTCACTTATGTTACACTCTTTCTTTTTTTTTTAGCTGTGGATCACCAGAATAAATATTGCTACCAGAGAACACAATATCAACTACTCAACCTTCATGCATAAAATGGTTCAGGTATGATCTTGTATTTCTTGCTTCTACTTATAGGAACTATCCATTTACAAAGAGGAGTCAGGGAACTGATTTCTAATCAGCATGTGGTTAAAACACTTTGTAAGCTTTCCTTTTGTGGTGACTGATAAAGATACAACAGTACTTACTGGGGTGCTGGCATTTAGACACAGCTGATTTCGCTGCATGTATATGCACCATAAACCTCTGAAAGTAACAACCCCTTGAAAGTAGCGACCCTCCGAAAGTAACATCAAAAAATTGTGGCCATTAATGAATCCCAAAAGTAGCAACCCCCTGAAAGTAGTAAGCCCCCCGAAAGTAGGAAGTCCACCCCCAACCATTCCCCCTCCCCAAAAATAGTGAGACCCAGTTTCAATAGTATTTTTATTTTTCCAATCAATAGTCGGGTGAAAGTTATGTATAGTAAGTTCATTTAATGCACTCTTCAAGAAGGGAAGTTGTCGCTTATGTCACAAAGCGTTGCGTTGTAAAATGTCAGTTCGTGCTTCATCAGTTAATGCTGCACCTGGTTTAAGGGGCAGTCTAACCAAGATTTAGTGTTACTTAAAAGTCCAATGAAGGTGTTGGTATTAATTGGAAATCCACTAGTAGTTGCCTAACTTTGCTAAAATGCACGGTACTAGTCACAAAAGTTGTTTATAACTGTTATGGCAACGGATGAGTAGGAAAGAAGTGGTCTAAACCTTGAAAATATCGGGCCGATGTTTTCAAGTTTGACAATGTTACTTGGAGGAAAATCACTAAAACTCATTGATCTCTTAGCGATTGAGTTTTTGCCTTTTTTTCTTTTTTGTTGTTTTAAGGTATCAGTGGGTGCACCTTTATAATTTTAGCATAGTTTGCACAAAAACCTTAGAAGACCTCTCGTGATACTGCCCCTTTAAAACAAAACTTGTAGAATTTTCATCAAGTATTGGTCCTGAAAAGCCCCAGTGGGGAGTGGCTGATTAAGTACTTTTTTAAAAATGTAATATAGAAAACTTTGCTTCAAAGTACTTTCATTTTCATCAGGAGCATATTAAAAGGAATGTTTCTTGAAATGTAAATTGAAAACTCGACCAGAGCTCTGAGATGTTGTCACAGCAGACTAATGTAGCAGTGCATCATGAAGTACAAACAATTTATGGTATCTATCTAGCTTTCCTGCCAACCATTGACAACACAGTTTAGACATGAAGAGTTCACCCATGTGGCAGTAATATAGATTTAGATGGGCTAGCTTCAGTCTTCAAATAGACAGCTTGGATTTATAGTTAAAACAAATTTATTTCTCTTACCTCAACAGTGTAACATCCAATTAAACAGAAAAATGATGTCTGAACTGGCCATACATGAACCTAGATCATTCAAGGTTTGTCTGCAATTATGTACAGAGAGGAAGGAATTAAGGAAGGGAGCAAGGAACGAGGGGGGGGGGGGGGAGACAGGGGCAAGTAGGGATACAGGCAAAAGAAAGAGTGGGAGGGTGCAAGAAAGCAGGTGGGAATGCATGGAGAGAGCAAGGAAGGGAGACAGAAAGGCAGGGAGAGCAGGTAGAAGGGAGACAGATCCATGTAGGTAGACAGGCATGAATGAGATGGTTGGGGAGAAAGGTGGGAAGCAAAGGAAGGAGAACAAGCAAAGAGAGACAAAAGAAAGGAGGTGAACAGATGGGAGGGATGAAGAGGGATGCAGGCAGTCACAGGAAGAGAGGAAGATTGGAAAATGTTCAGTCTTCACATCCACACAAAATGCCCCATGTCAGTGCTCTTATTGACTATTTTTGTAAATAATTTGTATCTTGCAGGCCCTGGCAGAACTTGGAAAACGTCGCTTAAAAGATGGCTTATTGGCAGCTCTTTAGTAATACATTGATACTCCTTGGAATCAAAAGATCATATAAACAGTGCTTTGCTTATTACTGTAGTGAGGAAGGTCACATCATGAATACTGATGTTCTAGTATTGATCTTAGTCATGTTAAACAAAATATTGTTACATTTTTGTACTTATTATTTTCTCTTGGGCAGTTTGTTCTGAACTGGCCATTAATTCCTTTATGACATGGAACAGGTTATGTTTGACATGTATACTGGACGTACTTGGTGCTGTCTTGTGTGGTTATTTTAGTGTCATATTCATCATGTACATCACAGAATGATGCAGCCTAACACCAACACGTAATGCCTACAACTCATGGAAATAACTTTCTACGCAAATGTCACATTATTTTTCAATAACCTGTTACCATGTCCATGCAATATGATGAATTCCTTTTGTGTGTCATCTTATATACTTATTTTTAATTATGTAGATACCTGGCCTATATATTTGTCAAGATTTAAAATTTGCAAAATGCTGTATGACCAGTTAATTTGGCAGGCAAATGTTTCTTCCCATTGACAATTTGCTGTGTACTAGAAGAATTAACCTGCTCAGTCTTGCAAATATCATCTTATTTTAGCCTTATTGTTGACTGAGAATCAGGCAATATTCTGTATGATTTTGCATTGAAATCTTTAATATTTGTACTCAACTAATTAGTTTTGTATGTTTCACTGTGCCACCTTTTGTATCAAGATTTTAAAGCCAAATTTCATTCAGAACCACAGGTTAAGAGCTCATTGAGGTCATGCATTTCTTTTAAGTCCAAGGTTTTTCTCTGATCAGGTACTGGTTTTTCGATTAGGTCGTAGGCTCAAATTATGGCGCAAATTAACCCCTGGCTCATTGTTGACTTTCTGACATAATTTATTCCTTGCACAATCATCTCTTGGAAAGTCCCTGATTATATTACACATGTATTTACTACAATCTTGGGTACACTTATTGGGTATGGTTTGTTGAAACTTAACTGGAAAAAATAGTGAAACCACATGCTGAACAATTACATGCTCACACTTGATGATTTTTAGTTTCTGATTCAAGAAAAACAAATCCTCATTTTCCTTTATGGTTAATTGTAGCAATCAGGAGCTCTGCTTTTAGTCTTGGCTAAATCTGCATACCAGCAGAGCTGTGGTGGCCCAAAGGGCTGCCAAGCAGAGCCCCATACTCATATAGGAAAGAAAAGGAAACCATGAATAGATTTTCTCATAGTTATCATGGCTTGCTCACAGACAGGTACACATAGCACTGGCATACAGCTAATAAAATGATTGTTAGCTATTGTTGTACCGACACTACTTCCTTGTGCCATACACAGCTGCTTGCATCAGCACTGAGAACTGTGGAAGGCATGCTAAAGCTGTGTTCAGAACAAGTTATCAGATTTGGTATTGCCTTAGCAACAGCATGTTGATGTCTTGGGGACACCATTTTGAAAATACTGTAATTAAATTAGCCATGATAACAGAAGTCCAGCAACAGGACAGGCAGACGTAGGTTTACACAAGCAAGTTAGTTTGCACCCCTTTCACTTGTATACAAGTTAACAATAGGTAACAACCCTTTTACCTGTACGTATATATACTTAGTAGAAAAATGACCAATTCCCTATGTGAGACGTACAAGCAGAGGATCATGGTAGTTGTATTCATGAAAATAAAAAACCTCCAGTCCAAGATGATGAGTACAACTACCATGATTCCTTGCAGGCTTGTCTCATAGAGGGAATTGGCCATTACAAGAAATAAATGACTAGCTTTAAAATTCTAATATGGTAATACCCTCTGACCAAAATCTCACATGTAATGAAACCTGACTAGACTGATGGACAATCGTATTTATGCAGTGGAGAATGACAACATGCACATTAATTAACTGATGTTTTTTTAGGAAAAACTTGCAGTTATTTTAAAATTAAATTTTTGTTACTTAACAGTATAAATGTCATGAGTGAAAACAGACCACAGAAGTGACAAAAAATTGTTTATTTGTAAAGATCATGATGAAGCCAAGCCAAAAGATTAAAAGGATATATGTTCTGATTTGTTTAGAATCTGATTGTAAGATTTCACACATTGCTAAATATGTTACATATTTGTTCAAGATAAAATAATACAAGCAAATTTAATGCTGCAAATTTTCACACACCATCTATACATTGTACATTTCAATGATATCTTTAGCTGGGCAGTCATTTTGTGCATTGCTTTAATTGATGATTTGCATCAAACAAGTTAGTAACCTTCACATAATCAAGGCATTTCAATCATTGCTTTACTGGTATTAACAGTATAAAACAATGACATTTGTAGAATAAATAACAAAAGTCTTGGTTTACAGTAGCAGTAAGAAAGACTTCAGTCATCTGAAAGTACACATTCCTATTCTATACTGTATTCCATATTGGCTCATTTCAGATCTGTTTACTACAGCTGCTAGATGCATAATCAAATATCTCATGTTGAACATTTTAAAGCAACAAAGCAAACATTTAAAAGAAGGATGTAGTTGACGATCAGTGGTTGCAGGCACTATTAACTAGTCTGAGGAAGACTATACTTCAATCTTATGAGGACAGTATCATTACTGCAGCCACTATATTCAGGTGTCTCCTAAAATGTCCGAGAGAAAAGCCAAGCTACACACATTAAAAACTCTCAACTATATACAAACTGAAGTTGATTCTAAGATCACTGCTTTAAGAATTGATTTGCTCATAATAATTTAAGAATTTTCAAGAAGAACGAAAAAGTTACTTTTGATGACTAGAAGTTAACTAGTCATCAAATGAAATTTTAGTTCCCTTGTACTCTTGGATATTTCCTTTGCGTGCTGCACTTGCTGGGGTCCCTCCTCTGCCACCACCACGCCCTGAACAAAATATAACAGAGACTATTAGAATCAACAGTGTTAAAAGTGATTAGAACAAAACACAAGTGGAAGAAACTTTTGTTGTCACTAGGTAGTCACTCATGGTCAATAGGCTTTACAGCATTATTTGATACACACTTCATCATAAACACTTACAACCATAGCCTGTAAACAGTTTAAGATGTACAAGGAGCTCCAGCTTAAAAGGGCCCTTACCAGCCATACCTTTGTTTTGGTGTACACACAAAAGTTTGGCTATTATATTTTATTCAGATCATGTTGAAATGAGGGAAATCACTGTGAAACTACTTAAGATAATTAAACATGCTTTCAGGATTACAATGTACAGTAAAGCAATAAGATTTCACTTCACCATGCATTATCAATAATTTTGATGGCATAGAGAATAGCGAAGGCTGACTTGGGTCCTTTAATTCCGGAAAATGAAAAAATACCTCACAGTCTTGCAGTGTTCAGATGGTATAGCTGGTACTACTCATTGAACCATAACATTACACAAGTAATAATAATGTCAGACATGCAAAGTACAAGCAGATGTTACAGGCTACAAATGAACTTACCTTGTCTTCCGCCTCTTCCACCAAAGCCTCCTCTGCCACCAAAGCCACCTCTGCCACCTCCCCTACCACCAAAACCACCTCTACCTCCTCCCCTGCCACCTCCTCTACCACCACCTCTACCACTTCCACTGCCAGGTGTGGAATTCCGTGGCTCAGCAAAATCGAGTCTTAGAAAACGACCATCTAGCTCCTTTCCATCCATTGAAGCCATTGCAGACTGTGCATCCTCCACACTATCAAATTCAACATATCCAAAACTGAAAAAAAAAAAAGAAAAAACCAGCAATTATAATTCCAGAATGCTAAAGAAAAAAGAAAACACAATAAGTGCATGTAAATTAAGCATACACTGAAATACATTGTGGTCTTTGAAGGACAAAATAGCACAAACTTGCAGTTAGTGACTGAGCTCTGTAAGTTTTTAACTAAAGATGAAAGTTGAAAAAGAGTACTCATGAGAATCAACTGACTCCATGCATAGTAATAGTAGTAAATAGTAATATTAGTATCTGAAAAATGATGTGAAGTTTCATTTCCAGTTGGATCAGAAACTGTGGGGGTTAGGACCTGGGACTAGGCAGGTTGTGATGTCAAAACAAGAATGACAGTCTACATATCTCTTGAAATTGTTTACAATTTGGACCTAAACTTGGAATTACATTTGATTGCTTAATTCCTAGTGTATTTCACTATTTGTTTGGTTTTGATAATAAATTCACGTACATTCTTGTTTTGATGTCACAGCCTGACTAGTCCCAAGTCCTAACCCCCACAGTTTCGGACCCAACTGGAATGAAATTTCCTATTTTCAGATGGCTAAAACGCAGTGAAAAAACTAAAATTCATTTTTTTCTATTTTTATAGCATAGCAATTTCTCAGGCAATTCTGTCCAAGGGGATAGGTGCAATGAGGTTAACCCTATGTCAAGCACCAACCCGTGAGATAAGGCCAGACCACAACACCAGTAACTACGTGCCCTACTCTTTTTGATAAGTGTGTGGGTTCTTTAATGTCCCCTGCTAACCATGTAACACTGAAGATGCAGGAGACAGGGCCTATGATTTATAGTCCTTACCCGAGAAGACTTGAACGTCTAACCATTTGCAGATATAATAACAAAGGCAGCAAATTCTCCTCAGTTATTTTAAGACCCTGAGTGTCTTAAAATATTAAGATGTGAAATTATATTACAACCTCTTAAAGATTCCATCGAGCAAATAAAAAAATATCTGTCATGTACACTTAAACACAAGGCATGTAAATTCAAGACCAAAATATGTGACATAGGATTGAGAAAGAACAGATCATGATATCTAAAACAATTCCCCATAGTGTGCCAAGAAAGTTGTGTCTGATAGCCCAGGGCAACTGGATTTTCCTGTCGGGCTAGTGAATTGTGTCCATCACTTGGCCAATGGGCAAGTGAAGTTTTCGGGAAAATTTTAGAAGAAATTTATACTACAGAAGTACTGTCAGAGATTAACCTTTTAAGGACTAGTGAGAATGATATTCAGGCTAGTACATCATAGAGTTTGCCCAAAGGGAAAGTCTGAAAACTTGTTTCCTTTGCACCTGTCCCGAGATGTTGGAAAAACACAAGAAATAATGAAAATAAGAGATATTCCCCATAATAAATCTGCAATCCAGAGAATAATAATTTGCTTCGCAGTTTAAACATCCACCAACCGTGCACTTAACACTGGTAAGTCTGTCACAAAGAACAACAATGGAACAGCATGTCCTGTATTGTTACTTACCCCCTTGGGTTGCCCGTGTCTCTGTCTGTTATGACTCGTGCACCAGTGCAGTTTGGAAAAGCTTCACTCAGTAAGTCATTATCAGTGTTGTATGATAAGCCGATGCAGATCAAGGTGTTTGATGGAGTACTTTTACCACGACCCCTGCCAGATCCACCTCCACGTGGTGATTTCCCCTGCCCTCTATTACTTGGGGAGGGTCTTGCCTCTGCCATGTTTATTCGCAGTGTCCTGCCATCAAGTTCTGAGCCATCAAGTTCAAGTCCCTGCTGAACTTCCACTGGACTGCCAAAGTCTACATAGCCAAACCTTTAGGTTACAGAACATAAAATGTATTATTATATCACATCATCACTTCTCAGACAGGATCATTAGGAGGAAATGATTAGTCAGGATACATGGAAGCCAGTGACAAGGCAATATTGGAGAAAGCTTGAAAACTGCGAGGGCTAATGAAAAGTTAAAGAAAACTACAATATTATTAAACTTTAAGCATGCACATTTGGTATTGAAAAGTCTTAGGCTGTGGTCACAGAGAGATGTGTTCAGACACTGGGTACTTCACGTACCCTAGGACCATTTAGTGCCTGAGTACAAGGTTGAGACCTTGTGCCTGGGCTCTGAATTCTGGCATGAGAAAAAGGTGTGTTCACATTAGTGCCCAGCGGGAATCATGCTGCGGCACTGTGCTTGGGCACTGAGTGTGAACATAAGTTCCTTACTTTCATGTATCTCATGCCATGGGTAATAAATATAGTCAGCACGTCCAGCACTACTAGACAAAGTGATTTCTGTTAGTCTACTGCTCACCGCATTTTTTTCGTTTATAAGGCAATGGATTTTTTCCAGAAAAAGACAGTACGCCTGTTCGATCGAAATCTGATCCAAACTCAAGGTACGTCTTTTAACCATGTATGTTTGTGCCAAAAAAAGCAATTTTGCAAAATTTCACTGATGATTAAACCTGTCAAACATCATTGCATAATCAGAGATTTTTTCCACATAACACAGAAAAATTGTTCCATAGTAGTAATAAATCAGCTGCTTTCCAACCTCAAAAATTCTGAAGAGATGATCAATTACTTTGAAGTAGTTTTTGGCCTATTAAATCAGTGATGAAAACACACACGTTTGTTCTGCGACAAATTTTTAACCTCCACGCCTTCCATCCATCTTTTGGTGAATATCCTGGAAACTAGTTTTTCATAGTCTAATGTAATGCCTGGTTAGTAAGTTATGGATGTTTCAAGAATGCAACAACTAATTCTGCACTCAAAATTATATGATAAACCTGTGTTAAATGAAGAAATACCTGTCAACAAAATACTAGAAATAGATCAAACATCTGTCAAAGTTAGTGGGCATGACATTTAATAAGTTTATTCTATTAAAGAGCTTAAAATGTGGGTAAGACTTTGAAATGCTTTAGGAGAAATTTTCAGTTTGTAAACTTGATACCCTTACACATGTATGCCTAAAAGTTTATGGTGTGTCTTATAACCGAAAAAATATGGTATATTTGGATTTTTGATGTCAAACCTAGAATGTTTTTTTTTCCCAGGTGGCTGATTAGGATTTCAAAAGCAAAACCGTTTTTTACAGTACATACCCTCTTGATTCTCCATTCTTTGTTATTAGTCTAACACTTGTCGGAGTTAAACCATTTTCCTCAAACAAACCCTGAATGCTCTCTTCAGTGGTTCCATATGACAAGTTTCCGACATAAAGAGAAACTGAAAAACAATTATTATAGTACATTAATAAACTTTTCATGGATGGAGTAAGATCAACATGTCAAACCTTCTCTGAGGCAGGTAGAATAACATTCTTTAACATAAACCACTGACTTCAGGACTGATGGGTAAACATGCCATCTGATTGGCTACACAGACGGTGCAGGAGCTCTTTGACCTTTGAAAATCACTTCAACATCACATTCTTGTGAGTTACCCAATTAGAATTAGAATGGAGTAATCGTAGGTTAGGGAGTGAGTTCAATAGGTTGTGTGGCTGCAGTCTGATGGAGAATGTTATAATTGCTAAATGTGCCTCGATGTGCATGAGGCATTGGCTTCCAGAGAGTTAATTATAAGTTATAATGATCTTTGGGATATGACCTAATTATTTGTTTGGCTTGCAGAATCCATAAATTTGTCTCATGACCCTAATTATTGCTATTTGCTGTCGCCAAGCTACATAACTTGGTGGGGTGTAAGAAATATTATCCTGTTTGAACAAGCCATGGTTGTTTTCTGTGGCTTGGAGGTTTTGTTTTATTAATCATGATTCAACAGTCGTTTATTGTCAAATGTGACGAGTTCACAACCAAGGAATCACACACAAATAAATGTTAGCTTTAAGACACTTGAATAATGCTATGGCTGATTTGAGAAAAAGAATTCCTGAACTGCTGCCAATGACCACATCAAAGCCACAACTGGAATTGTGAAGAAAGCCTCCATGCTACATCATGCACATGCATTGAGGATGTCATTCACCGCTGAAAAAATCATTGGGGGAGGCGTAAATCTGAACCACTTACAAGCAACAAATCTCAAATTTTCTTGTTCAAATGAGTCATAGGGAGTCATTCAAAATTAGCATGCATTCTCGTTACTCTCGGATGCAATAAAAATAATGTGGTTAATAATTATTTAACCACCATGAAAACACATGTAGCTGCAAGCAGGGTAACATTTCAGGCCTGAAGCACAAGTAGTGAAGACACAAGAATGAGCACTGGGAAAATATTTCCTGCCAAGATCTTTCTATGATTTCAAAATTAGTAACTGGTAAAAGAAAGAAACTTGAGCTACTGGGAGTATCAAGATAAACTTTATGTGTATAAGCTCCACAAATGGGAATTTGAGCTGCTAATCTCGAGCCAATAGTTGCAAAATAATTATTAAATACACTTCCTATTGCTTTGGTATCAGTAATCTCTTGATTGTCTTCCACAATCCTTTTGGGGTTGAAGATTTCTTTGGGCGTAAGAGTAACAAGTTGCCTTATACCTTTCCAAACATTTGTGACATTGCTCTGATTCGCTAAAAACATAATTGTGGTAGTAAAGCTTTTTGCTAAGTCGTAGTAAACCTGTAAGTTTGTTTCTATAGATTTTATATTTGTAGTGACTAGCAGTAGATTTAGTTCTAATGAAGTGTCTACATTAAGTATTCTTATAATTCATAGACTTTGTAAGTACCTTAGTTATCCAAGGTTAAGAGTTGAATTTAACCTCGCTACGGGAGAGTGTTTTTAATGGAAAGTGTTTATTTACAATTTCAGAGCACTTAGAAAAGAAAACCTCAAATAGCTGATTGACATTCTGAGATTCACCAAATACATCTAGCCACTGGATTGATGCAAAGTCATTCAGAACAAGTTCTTCATTATGTTGGAAAAATCTTGTTTGTAGATTTTATCTTTTGAGTCAGGCAACATAGTAATTTCATTTATAATTAAATAGTTGGGTAAATGGTCACTAAGTTAATTAAATTATATTACCACTAATACTATGAAAACCAAGGGAATTAAAGAAAATATTGTCAATTAACAGTAAATTCAATCTACATTTCTCTGGTCCTTCTATCTGGAACAATTTGGATGAAGAGATAAAACGTTTGTCTCTGCGTTTATTTAAACAAACCTTGACTAAGCAATTTCTAAGTTCTTATGCTTAATGCTAGCTTAGTATTTTTTTCTTTAAGTTACTATCGCTCTTAATTAAACAATGCTCTGTCTATAACTGGTACTGTTACTACTTATATGTCTTTTTATATTTATATCTAAAGAAAAATGTAAAAGGTTTCACACAATCGTAGAAGTGCTCGATGCAAATACATGCAGAGCGGAATACTATAATTAAAGATAGAGACCGTACAGACTGTCCGTACAGTCTCTATCTTTAATTATAGTATATTTATATCTATATATTTTTTCTCTCTCTACCTCTTCTTTTCTTTATTTTTCCTACAACCCATTTAAAGCATAATAATTCTTGTAACTACTCAGCTCGTTTAGTTTTTACTATTTTGAGTAGTTTTTTTGCTTATTTAAGTTTAATGTATTCTTTTGCTGTATAGTATTCTCTGTATTATGCAAAATAAAATGGTTGTTGTTGTTGTCGTTGTTAGATCTCAATACATTTATTAAATTTTAACCACAGAGGGATTTCACAGCAGCAAAGTGTAATAATTGTCCATGGTACTGTTTAGTAAATGTACACACAAACTCTTTTCAGAACCTACCATTTTCGTTGGGATTGTCATCTTGCTTCAACTTCTTGCCTCCATAATCCTCACTCTCTGTATTTGCCTTTCTCTTTGCAGCCTTCTGACCTTTCCCCTCTTCATTTCCAGCATCTCCATTTGCACTTTCTTGCGAATACTCCTAAAATACAGAAAGTAACCACTAAAACTGTTTCTTCTTTTTTAAGGGCAGACAGAAGCATAGGGATTCTTTTCCAATTCTATTTTCTAAGTGAACATACAAAAGATCATATATTTGAACTGCGGAGAAAGACAAGAAGCTATGATTGATCATGGCAGTTATACACAAGACTAAGGCAGCTGTGAAATTAAAGCCTGAAAAAATAAATTATCATGCTTTAATTTCATAGCTGCTCACGTTGTGCATATAACTGCGATGATCAATCATGTTTAGTACTAACAGTTTTAACCAGTCATTTTGCCATTTAATTTGATTTTTAAGGTCAACAACAGCAGAATGTTGCACTTTTTTCTTTTGCCTCAAAATGTGGTATATTGTATAAGAACCTGCCACATGTTATGTCCAACAAGCTGTTTTCTTATAATGCTGTCTGTCTGTCATGTGTGTATGTGGATTCAGATACTGAATTTTACCTTTTAACATAAACCACTGACTTCAGGACTGATGGGTAAACATGCCATCTGATTGGCTACACAGACGGTGCAGGAGCTCGTTGACCTTTTGTAAGTGTGTTCATTTTCTTGATTATTTGTGCAATTTAATAAATTTATTTTAAATATTTCTGTAACAATAAAAAAACTGATTGAAACTACAGCAAGTCCAAGTATACATACTTTATTTTTCTTGGATTTCTTAGCTGTTGTGATTGCCTCCTCATCTGATGAACTGTTCTTCCGTTTCTTGCTTCCTTTAACAAGCTTCTTGTTGGCCTTTACCTCTTCATCATCTGAACTTGATTCTTCACTACTGGAATCCTTTGCTGTTCCATTTTCCCCATTTAACTTGGGTGATTCTTCTTCATCTTCACTGCTAGAATCTGACCCAGAATCAGGCTCATCATTTGTTTCTTTTGCTTTTCCTTTTGAGGGTTGTTCATCTTCTTCATCAGAAGAATCTGAGCTAGAGTCAGAAGATGCTTCTTTAGTTTTAACTTCTTTTGTTTTACTTGTTTCCGTTTTCTTTGTTGTTTTTGGTTTTTCTTCTTCTTCGTCAGAAGAATCCGAGCTAGAGTCAGAAGACGCTTCTTTAGATTTAACTTCTTTTGCTTTCCTTGTTTCCGATTTCTTTGTTGTTTTTGGTTTTTCTTCTTCTTCATCAGAAGAATCTGAGCTAGAGTCAGAAGACGCTTCTTTAGTTTTAACTTCTTTTGTTTTACTTGTTTCCAATTTCTTTGTTGTTTTTGGTTTTTCTTCTTCATCATCAGAAGAATCTGAGCTAGAGTCAGAGGATGCTTCTTTAGTTTTAACTTCTTTTGTTTTACTTGTTTCCGTTTTGTTTGTTGTTTTTGGTTTTTCTTCTTCTTCATCTGAGGAATCTGAGCAAGAGTCAGAGGCTGCTTCTTTAGTTTTAACTTCTTTTGTCTTACTCTTTTCCATTTTCTTTGTTTTTGGTTTTTCTTCTTCTTCATCTGAAGAATCCGAGCTAGAGTCAGAAGCTGCTTCTTTAGTTTTAACTTCTTTTGTTTTACTTGTTTCCATTTTCTTTGTTTTTGGTTTTCCTTCTTCATCTGAAGAATCTGAGCTAGAGTCAGAAGCTGCTTCTTTTTTTTTAACTTCTTTTTTTTTACTTGTTTCCATTTTCTTTGCTGTTTTTAGTTGTTTTTCTTCTTCATCAGAAGTATCTGAACTGGATTCAGAAGTTGCTTCTTTAGCTTTTCCTGCTTCTTTCTGTTTACTTGTTTTCACTGGCACTGTTGTTTTTGGTTTTTTGTCTTCTCCATCGGAAGAGTCTGAGCTAGATTCAGAAGATCCTTCTTTGGACTGAGTTTTTGTTGCAGGGGATTTAGAGGGTGCTGACTTTTGAGGCTTCTTCTCTTTTTCATCAGAGCTTGATTCAGAGGAAGATGCCTCAGCTTTCACTGTCCCAGTTGGTTTGGCTTTTGATTTTTGTTGCTTCCCTTTTTTCTCATCATCACTTGAAGAGGACTCTTCTTCACTTGAGGAATCATCCTGTTTGTTTTTCAGTCCCTTGAGTTCAAGCACATCTGCCTTTAGTGTCTTGACAGGTTTTTCCTCTTCTTCATCAGAGTCAGACTCACTTGATGAAGAGCTTGACTGTTTTTTAGGTTTCTTTGGACCTGGTTTGGATTTTTTTGGAGCAAGTGCAGGCTTGACCTTAGATTTTCCATTCTGTTTTATTTTTTCCTTCTTAGTTTTCTTCTCGGCAACTTGTTTTCTGGAGATAACAAAATAACATTTAATTCATCCAGCCACCAAATAACAAAAATCTTGTGATTGCGCAGAAATCCTAATATGACCATTTCACTCAAGTTTTGAGCCCCACACAAGAGCAGGGAACCTTTGAGAACAAGCCTAAGAGTATATAGCCTTCTTTGCAGACATTCTTATGGCTCACCACATCCCCCTACCCTTTGAACCTCCGCTGAAACAAACATTTCCTGTAAAATTTTACCCTTTCCTTAAAGAAAGGAAGTACCGCAAGGCTTCAAAAAAGTGACCACTTGTCCAGGACAAGTGGATTTTCCTGTTGGCAAGTAACTTTTCTTTCTCACTTGCCTGATGAGCAAGGGCCCAGGCAAGTCATCTGCCAACTAAATAAAAAAAAAGTACACCAAGACTTAAACAAATTTCTTTGATTCTTCGTAGCTGACAGATAGTTTAGTACATCAGGTTAATTATACTTGTTTGCTCAAGGTAAAGGATGTCGACCAGGGGATAAAGGTTAGTAACTGTTCTCCCGTATTTCTAATTTCAGTAATGATGATTTTCCTGCCTGATAATGTATAAGCTTTTCTGAATCATACAGTATTTAATGACCTTATCTGTCAATATCTGTCTGGTTGTTTTTGATACTAACAGTGGAGTCATATTTCAGCGTGTTTCTTTTGTCTGGTAGAGGCTATTCTCTCAACATTGACATTGTGTTAACTTTCCTGAATTTTGCAAAGTTATGATATCTGGAATTCTCAGTGGGTTTTTGTCTTGACATTTTGATATCTAGTGGAGAGATATTTGCTGAGAAATCTCCAACATTCTCAGTGAGATTTTGGCCTTGGAATTTGGATATCTCACCAAGATCTCACTGAGATATCAAAATCTCGCCAACAGATCTTGGTCAAAATTTTGCATGGGTTTGTAAGGAAAAAACATCTTTTCCAGAAAGTTACAAAATATGGATAGCTATTCTTCTTAAAAGTAGTTGCTCAGTACCTTGAAATGGTTTTATCATCAGCTGAACTGGAATCCTGTGAAAATAACATAACAACTGATGAGACAGAACTAACAGCCCCCAAACTGGCCAGACCAAGAGCATGTCCCATGAGGTGAACAAATTAACCCCCTCCCAATAAGTATCTATTGTTCTCTACATTCTTCTGCATTTGAAGTCCTTCAAGACATGCTAAGCAAGTGCCAAGAAAAACAGACAGTATTTAGACACACTGACAGGCCAAGACCACCTCAGCGATGTCCTGACAAGACATCATATCAAGACAAATCTCATGAGGTTTACAACATGGATATGCCACATGTACAAATGTTCCATTGGTTACTTATAAGTTTGAACACAGCTCATCTGGAAAACGTGATTCAGGCATGTATTTATAATAGTAATAGTTCATAGTAATTATTATTAGTACTTCTCTGAATCACAGCGGGTATGAACAGTTCTAAATATATTGCAAAAGGCCATATTATTTTCACTGCTTCAGTACAATGAGGAGCACTAAAAGCGATGACTTTTAAGTTCCTCATTTCTGTGAGATGATTTCATTTTCTCAAGGTGCAAAATCATGAAATTGCATTTGTGTCTGCCATTTTCACTTTGAAAAACTGCAAACAATTATGAAGCCACTTCTGCCTGGAGGCTCACAAATTCTCAAGTGCCTTTCCAATTTCAAGGGTGCTGTTCAGAAATGAACAATACATGCAATTCTCAATTTTTTTAAATACATGTAAAGGCTGTGTCCTAAAGTAAACTATTAGCCTGCATGTCTAAATTGAAGAGTGCCAGACCCCAAGAATGTCCTCATGCGTCCCAAGTCATGGTAATGGTACTACTAAAATAGGTACCCTAGTTTCCTCATGGATATTCTTGACAGTTACCCTTGCGGTCTTTAAATTGTGCTACAAGGTCTAAACTTGGCACCACATTGGTTTAAGCACATATCACATTCTCCACCCACCGCAGCAAGCGATGGCACTCCCATGCAATTCTAGATGTGGAAAAAGTGTAGAATGAAGCCTTCCAGCTTGCAGTATTGATTTTATTGCAGAAAGAGGGATTCAGCGTCAGGTACAGCATTTTGCGATACTATCAGTTGTTGATCAGTGCCAATTTGCTGGGCTGTTCATTTAAAAATTGGAGTGATACAGTGAATCTGACAAGAGAAGCAATGTTCTCACATACAGGTGCCTTTGTATTTGACAACTACCACAGCCGATCGATGCTCGAAAAAGGTCTCCCTGTTTCAGTGTACATAACAATTAGCCTTACATTTGAAAGACCCATTTACTCGTAACTCATAGACTCATGTGACCCATATAAACTTAGGTCTCAAACCATCAATCAATCTTCTCTTTTTCAATTTCCGAAATGAGACCTGAAATATTCTTGATGCATGCTCATTTCCCTGGGTTATTGCACAATAATTTTCGACACGTGGTTTAGACAAAAAACGTGTTTTACAGATTTCAGCGACACAAAGTTCCCTGCTCCTTACTCATACTTTGCTGAAAGTTCGAGAAGTTAAGTTTCAAAAGATATTTCAACTTACTTCATCCATGGCATTATCCTATAAACTCAAAGTAAAGGATCAACACTTCATTCCAAAGTTCTTTACTCGAACGTATCGTAAACAGAGGATTGCACTTTTTAAGGCTTATCTATCGAACCCTCGTTGAAAAATAGATACGAATGAAAAAATAACTTTCTTACCTTTTTTGAAGTGACATGCTTCGCCATTTTTTGACCGAATAAATCCAAATTCCAGATGAAATTAACCCTCACTCTTTAACTCCACGTGCGAACACAAACGCGAGTCTAACGAGAAAGGAAGGTTACTGCGTACGAGCCGGCGAAGAGTGGGAACCACCAATCCCATGAGCCACTTCGACATTGGAGTAATCAAACATGGCGGAAGTTTGCAAAATATGAGTTGCCTTTCTCTACTAGGGGAAGATAGTTGTGATGGAAAATGGATGCAGTTATAACCATTGAAGCCGATCTAAATGCCATTATTAAGGAGGTATGTTGTATTAAAATAAAATCAATCCCTGCAAAATTTAAAATTAGCCTACTGCTGGTAACTTATCTGGGACATCTTTGCATCCTTGGTTACGCTCAGTCACAGGAAAAAAGTGAAATACCAATTTTGGAATAAGACAGGATTATCAGTGGTTTTCTATTGGGATATAATTGGTAGCTTAATTAGAATACTAACATTGGAGAAATGATATAAAAACCAATGTTGGTATTTTAAATAAACTTCCCAACATTGGAAAATGATAATTCTCATTGGAATACTGTTGGAGAATTTATTTTGTTTTGCCAGGGTTGGTTTATCAAAAATATTTTTCCAACTTTGGAATATATATATACAGTTGGGAAAACTATTGGAAAAGTTGATTTGAGTTACCAACCATGGTACATTGAAATAATATTCCAGTACTGGAAAATGTTCTTGTTTTACTGGCAAATTAGTGGAATTTTCAATGTGCTTTTCCAATGTCGGTATATTTTATCAATTCTCCATTATTGGAACACGATAATATTTATTGGAAAACAAGTGGAGTTTTTAGTATGTTTTGCCAATCTTGGTATATTGAATTAATTTGCCAATACTGTAAAATGCTGTAACACATAGGAAAACTACTGGTATATTAAATTGAAGTTACCAATCTTGGTATATAGGTAGAATTTTCCAACAATGTTAAATCCGCACATTTTATTGGGAAATTCAGCAAAAATATGTTTGCCTCACCAGTTTAAATAACTTTATTATTTTTTCTGTGTGGAAAAATTACAATGTTATAATTACTAGATCATTTAACAATCATTTGCTATGCAACCTTAACTTTGATGAAGAGCCTCCATTTTTGGCAGTCAGGATGGCCAGAGAAAAACTCAAAGTACATTGTAACAAGCTAACAAGCTATTTGTCTGAGAACATGCTCAAGGCTTCTGAGAGTATGCAAACAACTCTTCTCTGTCACTCATATTTGCAACATCATCATCATCATCATCATCATCAACATTGGAATTGGCAATGCCTTCATCATCGAGTTTATTTACACTAGAGTTGTCTGAACTTAATCTGTTTAACATCTCACTGATGCCTGATTTCTGGCTTTTACTGAGGCTGGATGCACTTTTTGAGCTGCCATTTGAAAATGGTTTACGAAATAAAAAACTGAAGTCCCTTTTGCTCTCAATCTCAGATCTTTTAATATGGTTGTAATTTAACTTCTGTGCAGGGTCCCTTGGGACAATGTATTGTTGCCTTAACAATTCCTTAGCTATTTGACAAGCCATTTGACATTTACCCATACCTCGAGTTTTGACTTTTAGATGTTTGGCAACAGGAGCTAGATTGCCATTTACAGATAAGTAATCAAATGAATTGACATTAAATGCCACTAACAGAACAACTTTGGAAGCTTCATTTGAAATTTTATCAATGTTGTGTTCAGGAACCTCTGTTTCTGCATCCCCTGATTCTAAAGTTTCTGTATCTCCACCTGCAAAGCAATTTGATTTTTTTTAAAAATTAATGACATTTTAAGAGAAATGTACAGAACTTGATAGAACAACCTCCAATTTTAAAAGGTTACTCTGATTTTGCTTGAAGTAAACTTTCTTGTTGCCTGGCCATATCTTTGCTGCCTCCCTTCGTACAACAGCAAGCCTATTATAAAAATGTCATTCAAAATTTAATCATTTTCTAGCTTTGCTGTATGTAAAAGTAAATCTTATTAGGATGGTATTATTATGTATTTAAGTATTATTTTTTAAACATTATTAGTAGAAGTATTATTACGTTGTCAAGTATTATCTCTCCACTTACTTCATATGATACAAGTTCTTGTTGGCCTCTGACCACTTCGTTTGGTCTATTTTCTTTACTTTCTTTTTCCAGTGAGTTGAACTTCCTGTTTTAACACATGTTTCTTTATTCTCTGACATCATTTGAGAAAGAAAAAAATATTTGACCGCTTATTAAAATCTGGCCTAAAAGAAGACATGAACATGGAGATACCTAATTAGCTGAGCAGTGCATCACTGGTCTTCTTGGTTTCTTTTAGTGCAGCAGGCACAAATATTTAATATACTGAGTTTAGCCTCATCTTGAAGTAAAATAGTCACAGGTCTGCCATACTTTATCCAATAGTTTCATACTAGAAGGGAATTCCAAACTTAAGTAATACAAAATTAAAGATGGTCACTTTTTGGCATTTGAAGAAAATGCAATGAACTTCACGAATTTCCTGTTGGATTCACGTGTTAAATAGCATATTTTGAAACACTGAACAAGCCTCACAGTCATTACTCGATATTATCAGAGATCTAGGCTTACCTGCAGGTTGAACTACTTCCTGAATCGCTTGGAGAATTTCCAACTACCTTCCCACACTCATTATGCCGATATCTCTTAACACTTAGTGATCTATCATTGGTGACGCTTTCCCAGAAATTTCGGCTCTTGTCAAAGAATGAAATTCAACCGACATATGCAATTAAGGCTTAATATAACTTAATTTCAGTGTAAACTTTTCACAAAATTTATCTTTTATTGCGAGGGCACATACCTTTGAAAAGTGAAATTTCTTCCTTTTTAAATGAACCTCTTGGCTCAGAATTATCTGCCATCCACCAAACTAAGTGAGAGCAACTCCATTCTAAGTACAAAGAACTGGAAAAAATAAGCTTCTGCACAACTTGTCAACTTCTGGTAAGCTCATCCCAAATATAAAAGAACTAGAGATGTTCAGGCATTGCGAACTGTTTACCTCTGTAATCCTCTGGCAAAGCATTATTTTCGTCGGTGCTTTCATCGGCATTAACACTTGTCGACATACTTTTGCAGGTTTATGTTTAAAAAGGCTGCTTTCTAAGTTCCAAATTCTCGAA
Source organism: Orbicella faveolata (assembly GCF_042242905.1). Classification (NCBI taxonomy): domain Eukaryota; kingdom Metazoa; phylum Cnidaria; class Anthozoa; order Scleractinia; family Merulinidae; genus Orbicella; species Orbicella faveolata. Next base: position 15,180,733 of record NW_028301539.1, read on the forward strand.
ATCTTTCCACACTGTCTTCCACACTCGCGTAAAACCTTCACATTCCACTGAAAACTGCGAAAAATGGCGGGATAATTTGAAGCATGCGTGTTGATATTAGTATGGAACGCGCATGCACAAGCCGCTGATCTAGGGGATGTTGTCTCTTGGACTGATATGTCGTGGGAAAAATGACATACGATGGCTTGCAAAAAGAAGTGTGTCCTTCTGTTTGCTTTTGTACAGTAAATCAGGAAGGGATGAAAATCAATTCCAAATCAAATGGTCATGTTCATTGTCCTTGTGAAGTGTGCACTGTCTATCCCACAACAGCATGGAGACACATTCAGTGATCGAAGAAAGTCAAGTTCTTGAATGAAGTTCAAGATGAAGATTGCCCTTTGACAGCGTTGGAAAAGCCAGTAAACATTGAAACTTTCAAGATTAAGCTCAAATATAACTGATGCAAGTGTAAAACTGTAAAAACAACATTTACTTCATCATTAACTTTCAAGCCCCAAAATAATTTTCTACTTGGTAGTCAGTATTGGTAACATACCTTTACTCATGTCAAAAATATGCCAGTTTTATTCCAGGTTGAAAGTATTAATCAATTAGGACACCAGTAAATTCACTGAAATATTTCTATGTTGGTATATCTTAGACTTGCATGTTTTCCAACAAAGTGTCATCAATGAAAATTTTCAATTAGAAATAGATATCCTACCAATATTACCCTATCCTAGGAGAATTACATGATTAACACTCCAGTTAATTTCCAGAAATATACCTTTATTGGGTTTACAAAACCTTGACTATTCTCCAGCATTGGGTAATTAATGGAAAGTTTCAGCAATGGAATAAATATACCAATATTTTTCCAACCTATAAGTAATTCATGTTTAACATACCAGTTTTATCCCTAAAATAAACCAGTGTTGGTACACAACAAAACTGGCTATTGCTCCAACATTGGGCTATCAGTGGAATATTTTAAACATGAAAATATGAACACCATTGATATCCCAAGCTAGGATTATTACATGATAAATATGCCAGTATGTTCCCTGTAATATTCCAATCTTGTTATGGTATTGTAATAATTTATTTCCCATTATTGGATTATTATTGGTATGGACAAGGGTGAAAATTCGTAGATACCAATTTTGTTCCAAGATTGGACTATTAAAACATTAATTTACCTATAAATTTCCAAGAAAACTCCAAGGACTGTTTAGCATATCTTTTTGAAGTTTACCAATGTTGGATCAATATTGGTATCATTGATGTTTTCCAATAATATTCCAATCGTGGTATCTTAAATGAGCGATTTTCCAATATTTTTCCGTATTGGAATCTCTATTTTTTTCCTGTGAGTTACAAAAAAATATATAGTAATGATCTAGAGATCTCAAATGACCTATGATAGCGGTCTGTCGAAAAAAGAGCAGATTTTGAAATGTAGAGCGCAGATCACAGACTACAGACTTTGTAAGTGTATTAATGATCAAGCTATAAGATGGAGCTAACATAAAAAGGACACCGTCAACCCAGCTAAACAAGATGGTGTTGTCTACAGGATTCCCTGTGAGCGTGGCAAAGTCTACATCGGGGAAACAGGGAGATCTATGCAGGAGAGGATCAAAGAACACGACAGGGATGTACGACTCGCCCAAACCCAGACCTCCGCCGTTTCTGAACACACCCACGAGACTGGCCACTATCCTATCTGGAATGAGGTCAAGTTTATTGATCGAGATCCTCACTAGTACACACGTAGGGTCAAGGAAGCTATTCACATAAGACTTCACCCTAACAACATCAACAGGGACAGTGGAATTGAAATTCCTGAAGCATGGATACCCACGATCAAGAAACACAACAACAGGAGAACGGTACAACAGCGGACCACTGAGGGAACAGCTACTCGCTGGAACAATGGAACAATAGGAGGATCGAAATGCACCAATCACAGCCGACCTTTGTGATATAAATGATACCGTGCAATCAGTCGACCTTATCGCCTGAAGAAGACTAGCAGTAAGCAGTCGAAACGTCGCGATCTACATCTCAAGTGACTACATCGTGAGACAAACGATAATACACTTTATTATTGCATCTACCACGATGAATAACAACAACCTTTTCCTCGATATTGAACAGGGTTGGTGTTTTTCGCGCTAGCCTGAGCGATAGTTAGGTTGACTGAAGCGTTATTAACGCAAACTAGAGTGCAGACTTCTACTCTGGTTATAATAGGCCTACCCATCAAGATGGCGTCGAAACCGTGATAAGGTCTATTATATGTAGCCTGTATAATGCTCAGGTTAGCCTGAGTGCCCTCTCAGTAATGCAACTGGACTAATAACATGACAGATAGGCTTACTTATTGTGAAAGTCGAAAAGCCATGAACACTTTGATTTGATTTTGACATGTTGATTGTGTAGCCACAAGCCTAACCCTAAACCCTTGCAATTCCTTAGCGTGAGGTCACCATGCATAAAATAATCATTTCAAAATTTATATCTGACAAAAGTGCATCTGAGAACTAAAGTGGATTGGTACTGACTACACCATCAGATGGTGTATTGCAGCATTGAATGAGTGAAATCATCCAAGGAAATCCCTCTGGCTTAAATTTGTGTTTACCTAGCACAGTACCCTTATTGCTGAAAAGTTACTTCTCCAAACAAGAAAATCTGGAAGGCCCTTTTCATGGTTAGTTTTTCTCATGCATTACAACGTAATTCAACGTGGATGCCAGGCAATTTCAGGCTAAAACTACAAAATAGCCCGAAATTGCCTCACATGCATGTTAGGTTATAACGTGATGCAAATGAGAAAAGTTAACCGTGAAAAAGGCTATTATAACCAAAAATTATATAATGCCCTGACAAGAAACTTATTTTATGCAGCCAGTTAGAAGTGGGGTCGCCCCAGCAACCCAGTTGAGAGAATTCTTAAGCCAACTGATCATGCTATACACAGACTGATGATCATCTCATACGTAATCATTTTATCATAAAATTCAAGCAATCTGAATATATTACTTCTGCTAGCTAGGGAAGAATATCTGTGATATGATATGTGATATGTCAGTTTTTCAATTTAAGATTAACCACAACATTCTGTACACAAATAGTAGACTCTTAAGAGATAAGATAACAGAGAACGACAAATGTTACCTTTACAGTGGCAGTCAAACACTGACCCATCTCTTTGTTGAATGTGATTTTAGTAAGGTATTTTGGATCAATTTTACTTCTTGGTGGAATTGTAAATATAACATGCAAATCAAACTCAAACAGCGTGATATTTTATTTGCTTTTCATTCCGAAAAACAGTGTTTTTTTAGGCATTAACTACTGTTTGCTTGTGGCCAGAAAAATTACATCGATATTTCTGCAAAAAATGAAGACCCCTTCTGTTTCACTTCCTATCTCAAATTTTTGAAGAACAAGCTCGGGACAGACAAAAAGAAGATTTGAGACCTTGTTACATGTACTCTTTAGAGCACTTTTTGTTTTGTTTGCTTCTTGTGAGTGTTTGTAAGACTGTAATTCGTAGATCTTTTCAGTTAGCTATTTTAACTAGTTATAATTTTTTTTTTGTAAGTTGTTACATTTTAATTTTTTGTAATAATAATAATAATAATAAAAACAATACGTTGGAAGTGGGGTCGCCCCAACAGCCCAGTTGAGAGAATTCTAAGCCAACTGATCATCCTATACACAGACTGATGATCGTCTCATACGTAATCGTTTTATCATAAGAGTCAAGCAATCAGAATATATTGCTTCTGCTAGCTAGGGAAGGATATCTGTGATATGCTGGAAGTTTACCAAGATAAAATATGCTCTCTCGGTCAAGTTTGTGATCACATTTAATGATGACTGATGACACGTACACAACTGTCTTTCTAGAATCTCAGGGCAAATTGGGTTTGCTGAATGATCAACTTAGAAAACTGAGATGTTACAAATAAAAATTAATATGCAAAACAAAGCAGCTATGGAGTTTGGTTTAGTGTTGGGGTCAGCAGCTTCAATACTTTAAGACTGACTTTCATGTCATTTACTTACTACCTTAATGATCCATTGGTCAAATTAAATCTACTAAAGTAAGAATGAAGAAACATGTAACAAAGTTTTAATTTATTTATTTTATTTATTTTATTTACTCCATTTCCTCCCATCCTAGACTGAAACAACAAACCGATTTGAAAACACACACACACACAGAAATCACTGAGTGTATCTTGTTTGTGCAGTTACCCGGGTTAGATAGATAGATAGAAAGATGGATAGATAAATGAATGAATGAATGAATGATTGAATAAATGAATAAATAAATACAGCTCAGTGTTAATACACCATATTACATTTTGATTCTTTTTTATTAATGTGCAAGTATCTAGATTATCTTGGATATTCAAAGACACTATCTACATTTGAGGATGAGCTCAAATCTCTAGGGAAGCAATCAAATCAGATTATCACACCAAGGAATGACTCACAGAAAACAGAAATACAGGTAGTAATTAAATCCCAATGAAGATGTAATAGACTGGTTTTCAGTTGAGTGTCGTAAGACCAAAAGCAAACCAACCACTTGCCAATTAGACTACTCAGCCAATCTCAAACTGTAAAACCGGAACAAATTGAAAGTAATTGCCTGATTACTTTTGATACTCAATTGAAAACTGCTCTATAACTTGGGCAGTTTTAAGCACATTCATTTGGTAACCTCTGGATTTCATTAGATGAAAATGTTGCAAATTTCACGACATAACCGTCAATATTTCATTGGTCAAAAGTGACGCGTAACTGGATAAACCCTAAATGTTTGAAAAGTAAAACTACGCTCTAAGTTCGTCACTCTTTATGGATGGATGCAAATGGTAGTAGCTCTACACAATTGTCTAAGTTTCCTTATCTAGAAATGAGAACATCTTGACTATTTTTGCGACATGTCAATTTGAATACTCTTCAGCTACTATAAAACTATTCCATCATTGTAAGTTAATGTTTCAATGGAAACTCTTGTTAGCAGACACACTCACGACACAACAAAAGGTGTCCTTAACTGGAGCTTGTGGCTTAGGAGAATGGTTCTCATGAGCTGCTACCAAAGGTGTAAGGCATAGCTGGGTGCTTGCTGGTCAGACCTCGCCCAACTAACAATGAACATTAGGAATGCAAAAAATACCTCTGCATTAACTGTTAATAATTTTGTTTTGTGTTATTGCCTCAATATGCAATGCTGCAATAATGGCTCTATACTGTATCAATTGGTCTCTTCCGTAATGATTAATGAACAAATCATAATTGCAATTAACATTGACATTAACAGTCTCGCTGCAGCTAAATGAAGTGACACAGTTTAGAAATGTTTATAAATGCATTCATTTGTAAAGTCATTCTGACAAACAGTGATGTTAAGTTATTTGATTTAAAAAAAATAAGATTCAGAGGATAACGGGATTTCCTTTTGGGTGTCCGCTGACAGGAGCTTAAAAGCAAAGGGAAAGTGTAGATCGTGAATCCTGAAAATGTTGGTGACTGCTTATGGAAATGTCCTCTTTAGTCTTACAGGAATGAGTGCAACGTTTGTATGGGAGTTCAAACAGGGTTTTGTGAAGACGGACATAAGTATAGCTGTCCACTTACAAGAGTTTCCATTAAGAGAGCTTCCACTGCATTTTTTTTCAATTTTTTATTATAGCCACACAAAGAACACTACTTACAATATGATACTTACATTAAATATCACTGTATTTGTTTATTATTTAGAAAAATCTTAACTACCTGTGTAATTTTTGTGAATTTTAGTTTTTATTCCCAGAGAAACTACACCTAATTACTTTGAATTGTTATTAAACATAACAAAACAACAACCATTGTAGCCTAACCTGACCATCTGAAATAATGATTCTCCTTTTTGTTAGAGACAGTTAACATTGGCCTTTGATGAGGGAATGTGCACAGAATTCTTCAGGATATGGAATGAATACATACCTGATGTTGTCCAAGATACTGATCATGTTTGCCAGAAACTGGTTTTCAACATAAATATTTATTTTTCCCTTTATCCTATTACACATGGTAACCAGGTATGACTTACATTCTTTCATAGTCAACATTTTCATAAGAACAACCCAGAAACAGTTTCCATTCACTGTTGAAAGGTCAGGCTAGAGATTGGCAAGATATAAGACTTACAGGGTTGTCATTGGGGTTGAGTACGCTTGATTCCCCCTTGATGCTACGGAAGAAATTCCCTGTTGTTCTTAGTATTGACCCACAAAGTAAAAGTTTGTCATGGACGTGGAGAATGAGAGTATAGGTGACTCAAAACTTAATGACAGCCCTGTACGACACACAGTGATTGGCTAATAATCGAAGACAGAGTTTCCCATAATGTCTGTGGGCATCATGAGTGATGTTAATGCCTGCCTGGCTAGCAAAAACAGGTAGTGAGTTGTTAACAGGTAAGGTACATGTAAAATCTGCATACAAGCCAAGTGCCTGAGGTGGCCCATCAGGTTGGCGCTCATCTCTGCTTTCTGTTGCATGTAGCGACTAAGAGTATTTCTACTCACTCCTGAATTGGATGCTAGTCCATCACAGGGCTACTCCTCAACATTAAATTCATCACTGGTAGCCATTTTATACACCTGGGTGGAGGGAGGAACACAGCACAACATCCCTGGCCTGGGCTCAAACCCGGACCACTTGACCTGGAGTCAAGCTCTCTAATAATGAGGCCACTGTGCCTCCAAAAGATATTACCAAGGGCTATATTGATCATAAAATTCCTTTTTTAAACTCTTACAAGAGAATATTCTAAGACTAATGGGAAAATACAGCCTTCAGTCTTTCTTGTATGGACCTTGGTACACTCAGTCAGTTCACTTACCTTGTCATGCCACATTGGTCTCCAGATTAACTTGTTAACAAGCTTAGTTTTTCATATTACAAGGTTCTCAGATTTGTGATAGTTGCATCAGATTTGAAATCTCAAAAAAATTGGCACCTGACCAGTGTTTTTATTCATTCTAGTCATAGTATGAAATTTGTGTAAACCTTCCAAGAAAGAGGCACTTTGATTGATAAGAAGGCGAATAATGGTTTTTATTTTGATATACTGTAGTCAATTTATAATGTAGATTACAATGATTTGACTGCTTACTGTTAGTCTTCATCTGGCAATAAGGTGGCCTGGTTTATAATGCATTGCCATTCATATCATCATGGTTGGCTATGATTGGTGCATTTAAATCCTCCATTGTTTCAGCTAGAAGTTGCTGCCTCTGTACACTGTAGTCTGCTGTTGTACAATTCTCCTGTTGTTCTTGTTGCTGTTGTGTGTGTTTTTATGGTGGGTATCCTCATTTCTGGAATTTCAATGCCACTATCCCTGGCTGTTGCTAAGAGTATGTTGTTTTACCTTCCTTGATCTTACTTGAGTGCCAGGCTAGTGAGAGTTTTGATGAATACATCTTTCAATGGTACCCAGATAACGTCAATAGGGGTAGTGGAATTCAAATTTCTGAAGCATTCACTCATTCATTCACATGGCAATGGTTAAGCGGCATAAAGGAACAGCGTATCACTAGAACAAAGGAACAATGAGGTTTGAAATGAACCAATCATGACCAACCTTCGTGATATAAAGTAATGGGCTCATCCAGCTGACCTTATCACCTTATTAAGCCTGTCAGTTAGCAGTTGAAACATTTCAATCTCCTTGTCAAACTGACTATAACCAGGATGAATAACAACAACCTTTTGCTCCACGACAGTTACTTAATATTTCCCAGAGATAACAACAACAACAACAACAACAACAACAACAAAACTTTATTCCTTTTTCAATAATTTGCATGAGATGATGATAAGTCAGTGAATGATGTTTCTTGAATGATTTATTCTGCAGAACAAGCAGCAGTTGGAGCGATCCATGCAAGTGTTCAAGAATTATCTTGAAACTAAAGGAGCTGCACTGAGCCAGACAACAGAGTTTCTTCCTTATTATGCTCTACCATTTATTCCAGATCCAACTTCACATCCATCTTTCAAACCATTATTTTCGGTAAGGATGTGTGGTGTTCTATAAAATACAAGAAACAAATGATAGTACTGTGTGAAAGTGCAGAGGTATGTTGAGAAAGTCTTGATTTAGTTTGTTCTTGATAACATTGAAACCTTTCCTGGATGTTGCTTGGGCTGATCTTTTTTCCTCTACCTGTTCTTTACCTGAAACCACTGTTTAATTATTCTTGAGGCACAAATTATAGTACAAATGTCAATACAATACAAAAATGTAGAACTTGCTGCTTTTTATAAGTATAAGTGTACACACATTTAGAGGCTGTGATAAATCATACGCTTGAAGCATATCACAGCCTCTTGACTCTTGCATACATGTAGTTTGGCATGCACGTTTCTTTTGTTTTATTGCTTCTGGATGATCTAGTTGGTGCTGCTCCATATACTGCCATACCTTCTTTGGTGATTTTTGCATTCTTTCCTAAAGAATGTTGGAAGAATAACCCAGCAGAGTACCCAAATGAGTCATAAAGTAGTATATTGTGATTTTTGCAGGCAGCCAGCTACTTTTGACAACCTTGCATTGTACAGTGTATCTGGTTGAGATTTCTTAATGACATTTAATGATCTGCCATTTGTCCATCTCCGGTACAAGATTGAATAAACCAAAGACATTCATTTCTGTGAAGTGTAGGATTATCTGACTGATAGTTTAATAAAAAATTTCAGTTTGTACTATTATATTACTTGACTAACAAACTCTCCAAAAGCAAGTTGAGAAGAAACAACAAACACTGAAAAATCCAAGAAAAAGTTGAATTTGAAATTTTTATTAGTCATGAACAACTTTTATTTTCATATCAGAGTTGGAGTCAGTAGTACATCTTGTTTGCTCGTTTCTACCTATATACTATCATATATATATAATTTTAAATAAATTTTAATGAGCAGTTTTGTTTACTACTTCTCTTATCTTTCAGAGTTCTTGGAGTTCTGATCTCAAGGACAACTTGCAAGTGTTTCTCTCAGCAACTCTCAAATCTCAAGAAAAGCCACAACTTTACAATTTATTTAAAAAGAATTACACTGAACTAGAGAGAGAAAGGAAACTACATAGTGAGCAGCTTAAAAAATTACAATATCAGCTAACCACAAGGGAACAGAGGCTCTCACAATATCATAAAAGATACACCAAAATACAGGTGATCTACTCATCTGACCACTTTATATTAGTTTGCCTGATGGTACGGCTTTGATTTTAAACTTGAAATTTAATTCACACAAAGTCAGAGTTTAATATACTGGGGCATATACCCCAGGGGAGACTTCTATATATAAAAGGATGGATGTGCTCCTCAGAAATTTTGAAAAGAACCCCTAAGGGGTGCCAAGATCCTGTTTTGTGGGCGTGGCTTGAAATGTTTTTTTACCCCTAAGGGTTACCAATTCTAAAACAACACATTAAAGTTGTGTTCTTTTGGGATCAACCATTTCTGGTTGGTTGGGTTGGTTGGGTTTTTTCGTGTTCTATTGGGGAAAAACCTTTTGCCATTGGTTTGGTTAATCAACTTTTTCAACTGGCCTCAAATCAGATTGAAACGGTTGAAAAGAGCATTTACGTGATTATGTAATGTGATTGTAGTTCGCGTGAGGACTATTCCCAGCAGTTACCGCGTTTCATCCAAAAACGGTTGGAAAAGTGATCTATTGAGAAAGGTCAACTGCGTCAACCCAAACTGGTTACAGTTAAAACAGTTGATCCCAATAGAACACAACCTAACTGACACTTTAATAATTTTTGATAGTGATAAATATGACTGCTTTGAATACCTTCTACTCCTAAAATTGATTGTCAAATATCTTCTGTCATATTTTTTTCGGCTCAATACCCTAAAAGGTACTGCTAAAGCTTCTGCTTTGGACCTTTTGTGACTGAACACCTTAAGTGGTATCAGAAAAAAAAATTCAGCCATGTTGCAATGAAAACATCATACATGTAATATTTCAGCATTTTTTTTCTGTCCTAAGGCTGACTACCACAAGCTCATTGGTGTTGCTGCAGAATTAGTGGACTCTTTAGAAGATACTGTCCGTGGAAAAATGGTAAAGTTCTGTATCAATAATTGGAAATATATAGTTTAAACTGCTCCATGCCAGTTACTAAGAACTGTATTTTGTTTACAGGCTGTATAGTTTACTCTTTGAATGGTTTAAAATGAAACTTATTCTGTGTACATAATAACTATGAGTCTGCCAGTAACTTTCACTGGCAATACTCTATCTGTTTTTTCCAGTATATTCTTTGTTGTATTCCTGAATTTAAACCAAACATTATTCTCTAGTTTTGTAATAGCATGCTACTTCTATTGGCACTGTGAAACATTTTCTCTAAGGCTACCAGTACATTGTACTGGATATATGTATTTCTTTTCCAATCATTACATAGCTCCAGGATGTTCCTTAAAATATTTATTTACAATCGGTTGTTCTGGACTCTGCTTGTTCTTTGTATAAACTACTAGTACCACCATTTTCATGTAATCACTTTGCAGAACACCTTACTTGGTGTTGAGAGCAAAGTCTCCGTTTAGTGCAGATTTCCTTGTAGGGATCCTAATAGTGATTCTGTGCAACTTGTTAGAATACCTCTTTCTCCCAAATGCCCATTATTAAGCAGAGGTAGTGATATGGATGTTTCCAGTTAGTGGTGTAGTTGTTAATTACTAAACTGCTTTCCTTTAGAAAAGCAAATATTTGTATGCCTCTGTTGATATGATTATAAATCGTTGCTTGAACTGAGAAACTATTATACATACCAAGCTGATCAGAATGCCTCCAAAAACAGCTTAATAATGAAGCAGTTAGTAAATCATCAATCAAACAATCAAATAATTAGTATAAAGTAAATCAATATAAGGTTAATTAAAGCCATGATTATGTGAGCATCATGACGTTTTGTCTCACTTGGCTGTAGGTGACACCAGAGTACCTTCAAGACATTTGCATAAGACTGTTTGCTTCCTCTGCTGGGGAATCTCTTGATGTTAGCAAACCAGGAACAGTAAGTCTAATTCCATTTAATCTATGGTTTTAAAAGTAGTTACCTTTCATTGTGGCCTAATGGTTAGAGTCTTGTACTACAGATTGGGCAGTACCACTCAGTTGGATAATTGGGTTGCAATAAGTAGGCATCCCTTCTAGGGAGAGGAGTAGAAATACTGACTGACCTAGTAATGTAATTCTACAGAAATCAGGGTGAACTTTACAGGCGTGGATCCAATGAAGACTTGCCTTTTATCATAAACACAGCAAGACCGCGTACTCCAAGTAACAATATTAAAATGATGCAACTTGTTCAGCTCAGTGAATGAGAAATACTAAGTAAATATTAAAGTTCATCTTTGAGCACTTAGGTACCAAGTTACTATGCTGTAGCTTTCACATTCACTGCATGTATCACTGTGCAAATTTAGCACATGCTAAGGACGGTGCCTACTAAATACAGAGGTTTTTGCACCAGGTTAGGACCATGCAGAAAAAGTAGATCTTTGCCAGGGCTGTTGGAATCCACAAAGAAAAATGGGGGGAGTCACGCATTTTTTCGCGATAATTAGCCTTGAATCTTGACAAAAATGCTGACATCAGTATTTTTCTGTAAAAAGAAGGAAAGGATATTCCTTCACAGATTTCCTTAGAATTAGCCGTTACATACAGAAAAGCAAGCACATTTAAACAGATCTTTTAACTACATGGCAAATGGTAACATAAAAACCATTTTTGGCATGTTTTTAATAACAAAATTGTTGTAGCAGTGCTTTTAGCATGTCTGACAGCCTTCCCCTGGTTCAGCTAAATTACAGTCTAAATATCTTTTGCTCACAACCGGAGACTAATCATGTGTTGAATAGGCTTGCCAGTTCCATTTCATAACATAAAATGTAGGGGTAACCGCACATTTTTTAAAGTTACTCATCTTTTTTGAAAACTTTTACAGTACCGTTACATTTTTTCCTGTCACCTCCCCTGTAACTAAGACATTTGCATATCTTGCACTTGTTTTGCACGTGCACTACACCATCTGCAGGTACATGTTTACAGTTGGATTTCAGTATAATTTTTGACAGATAACAGCTAGGTTTTTTTCAGCTGGAAGACGTTAGCAGTTAGTGGTTAGCGATATGCTCCTATTCTGGTGTTCCTTGTTTAAGTAAAGGTAAAGGTAAAGTCTGCATGCGAGCCAAGTGGCCCATCAGGCCGGAGCTTATCCCGGTTTCTGTAGCATGAAGCGACTAGGAGTATTTCTACTCCCCCTGGATGGGATGCTAGTCCATCGCAGGGTTACCCCCAGCATTAAGTTCGCCGGTACCCATTTATACATCTGGGTAGAGAGGCACTGTGAGAGTAAAGTGTCTTGCCCGAGGACACAACACAATGTCCCCGGCCAGGGCTCGAACCCAGACCGCTCGATCCAGAGACGAGCACACTAACCATGAGGCCACCGCGCCTCCCACTCCTGGTTTAAGTACAGGTACATTAAACTTGATTTGGTCACAGTAGGAAAATTTTGCTTTCATTTTAGTCATGTACTTGGTAGTGTAGTTGATTGCGTCAATGTCAACCCCAGCGCATGTAGCACTTAAACCATGGCTTGCGTGATGCACAGAACGTGTGCACACTAACATAAGTAGGCACCGTCCTTAAATACTCACAGAATATTTACTTAATTTTATTGTACTCTCTGATTACCAAGACAATGGTGTCATGAGCCTGAACTTAGGTTTTTGTTACTGGTTTTTGCTGAGCCAAATATTTTCCCATCTGGCCCTCCCACTCAGTCAATAATTACATATGATTTATGAAAGATTTTTAAGACTTAAAATTATTAACTAAAGACTATTGTAAGCTTACTTGTGGAAACCCACCTACTCTAGTTATGGCTGCTTTTTTGTTTCTGGGGTGGAGACTTTTGGGAACGGTTACTGTATATACATGTATGCAAGAGGGGACTGTGCAAAGATTTTGAGCCTTGCAGCAGAAAGCACCACCGACCCAGGCACAGATCTTTTTTCAAAAAGATAGAGTCAACCCTGCAAAAAGATGCTGGCAAGACCCTTCCTTTGTGGAAGTTGAAAATGCACGATAAAGTTTTTGTAATTGTTTCCAAAAATTTTCTGTTAGTCCACTATTACTGAGTTGAACTAGAAGATGTTTATTGTTCTTACAGGCAAGCTCAATCCTAAGAGCTTCACTGGTTAATGATGGACTCCCTGGGTATGTAAGTCAAAGCAGTTTCAGTGTTTCATTATTTTACCCATACTTTGTCAATCAATATTAATAGTAATTATAGGTCCTCTCTGGCTAATAAAATATCTCCACATCTCCTTATTCTATGTGTAGTTTTATATTTCTTGGTTGTACAGTTTGTACACTATGCATTTCTTTTACTAAAAGAATTTGAAATGGTGCCAAAGACCTCTGATATTGAATTTTAACAATGTTCCCACAAGTTGATTACTGATGCATTTAACAGCCACAAAAGCAAACCATGCAGTTGCTGAATTAATTACTCAGAGAACTGTTCATTGGCATTCTTTATTTCACAGGCTCTCTGAAAGTGTTGATGTTCCATACAGACCCTCGCTTGACTATGAAAAGATAAAAAACCATCTACTTACTTTACCTGAGAGGAAGAAAGCATTTCTTCTACAGGCACTTAGATGGGTATGCAACTTGTCTTCCAATTTTGATACACTATTATAGATCAGTTAAATAAAACATTGCATAATAGAATAGCCATCTCTTTAAACAATACATTATCATATTAAAAGTGGCTGTAATTCTGTCGAGAGAACGTGGTGTACTTTTAATAACAGTTTTGTACCAGAATTTCCAATGGTAACTATATTGTTGCCTGCAATTTTCTACGCTTTGCAGCCAATGACACCAAAGGCTGACAAGTTGCCCCTGGAAATGGAGCCAGTTGCCCATGACAACAACACAAGTGAAACTTTAAAACAGATTCACCAAACTCTCATCGCTCCTTGCTCAACTGATAATCGTAGTAACCTCATTGAATTTCTGTGATTTCTGGGGTGGAAATGAAAAAACTTCAAAGATCAGAGCAAGTTGACTTCCTCATTCTCCTTGCTGTCTACAAGCTTGCTACATTCTTGTGACTTGCCACACATACATGGCCCAATAAAGGGGTTGCTGGTGGGCTATGTTTTATTGTAGCCAATTTTATAACTACAACCTTGGTCACAGCGGTTGGAAAAATTCATTTTATATGCATTTTGCCCCTCCTCACCCCTGTGCAATGTTGACAAAACACTTTCATCTAACACAAGTTTTCATTTTACCATTTTCCAACATTGGACGGGGGAATGGGGGTGCTGGCACTTATTCTCTAGGTATTACGGTTATGAGTTTATGTTTTTGGCATTTTCCCACACAATTTGTCCATGGTTGTCTGAATTTTCATATATTTTAAATGCCCATAACTTACACTGAAATTTGCAAATTCGAACCAAATGCGGCACATGCACTATCTATCAGTTGCTCAATAAAATGACTGCTAATATCTGGTTATGGCCTAATTCCCTAACTTTATTTGCTACTTTCATATTCCTTCAAAATTGAGGATTTTGGCATTTCAACCTCATGTAACAAGCAATAAAATATATCTCAGTTAAAAATATCTCAAGAAAGGCCCATTTTTCCTCCAAAACATTTTACAAAGGTAAAAAGTACTTTAACATCTTTGAAAGGATGTTCCTGTGGGTTATTGTCATTCCAGACATGCCTTTTAGGGCCACAAGGCACGGTTTACATCGATTTTCGAATGGTTTACAAACGAGATACATGTGGTTATGACGTAATTGTGACGTCACAGTTAAACTCATCACAAATAGATGAGCTTGGGAGCTGGTGCCTTAAAGGTTAGCAGGGTGCCAAAGCCATAAGCTGCTAGGAGGTATCCATGGCAACCCTGGAAACCAGGAACCACCCAATGAGCGTCCGCTAAACGGCACCGTCACACTGAAAGAAATTCAGTGGAAACTACTTACCTGAAGAATACTTACCCTGACCAAGAACAAAACGGGAGGGAGGAGAGGATGCAAGAATCGGCAATGATTCGTGAGCAAAGCAGTGCAACTGATCCGCAACAATCAGCAGAATACACTACAACAATTATGCAATGAACCATAAACCCCTGCAAAACCCCTGAAGGCTGCCCCACAGGTCATGTACTCCAAAACGGGGAAACCGCTGGCTGCATAAGCTCATATTTAACTTGCCTAAATGATATTAGCTGGATGGGCACACTAGCTGGCTGCATTTGCTCGAGTTTAACCTTGCGTAAATGATATTTAGCCACATTTAAACTCATTGCAAATAGATAAGCTTGGGAGCTGGTGCCTTAAAGGTTAGCAGGGTGCCAAAGCCACAAGCTGCTAGGAGGTATCCATGGCAACCGTGGAAAGCAGGAACCACCCAGATGAAACCCTTCTCCTGGTGCTTGAAGAAAGGAGGGACCCAAGGACAGGGTGACATGGTACCTCCGATCCCCCAAACCTACCCCCAAGCACCAATCAGCTGGTATAATTGGGCAAATGCAAAATAAACACATACTTAGGAAGGTAGCCGTGGTGGACTACCAATCCAAAGGAAAGACCCAGGAACATAATGCTGCAGCAACCAGAGATAAGCTCCAAAAGGCATTCTGGGCAGTGCAAATACTTTCCTCAAGCCAATATTTTAGAGAGGGCAGCTAAGGCATCCGACGGGGTCCTAATGTAGAGCTGACAGGCATTGCTTGACCAGCGGCCCATGGACTGAATCAAATGATCCGGTACTCCGTTGCAAGCAGCGACAGTAGCAGCCCCTATGCGAAAGCTATGGCTTAAGAAGTTACCAGGAATCCTGGCGGAGACCATGATCTGCCGAAGCCAATCCGTCAACACAGAACGTGAAAGGGGCTGACCACTCTGGAGCAAAAACAGGGGGCCTGGAGCATCACCCCTGAGCACAAGGTAAATCATAAGAGCATGAATTGCACACAATGGATACCTACCAAAGCCAATGTGAATGAGACAGCCCTTCCAAAACAGATCAGTCTTGGAACCTTTAATCTTAATGTGCATGCATGATGGGGCCGAAAGTGAATCCACCACAATATCCTGAACACCCAAGTGCAGAGATGAAGAGAAGCTAGACAGGTTGGGAACGGTGAACTCGGAAGCGCATAGGAAGCCAAAATATCCCAATGAACAAGCTGCCCAGAACATGCAATGGTCCGGCAGGTGAAGGTCCAGAGACCACCAAATAACCAGCATCAAGTCATCAGTAATGGGAAGCCGTGAAGAAGAAGGAGAACCTTGACAGCGTTTGATTCCACGTACAACCCGTTGAAGACGAAGGCAATTCATAAGTGGGTCAGGGAACCCTTGTTCAACATGAAGGGCTCTAACCCCAGACAAATACACCTTGATAGAGGAATGCTGAATGGTTCTCGCAAGAAAAGTGACAAAGAGGCAAAGTGTCCATTCGTCTGCTGGGCATGGGGACCCTGAAGGATGTAACTTGCCAAGCTGACGGCAAAAGGAAATGAACTTCGATTGAGCTGAAGCATATGAACGGTGTGTCAAGGGGGCAAGGCCTTGAGACAAAAAGGAAAAGTACTGTTGCTCTAAGGCAGAGAGGTCAAGTCTGCCAGAAGTTCCGGCGGGATCCAAGTAGGGTGAGGCTGTGTATCCGGGACCAACTGCCTGAAGTCCTGCCAACGAAAGCGAGACAAATTATCAGCTATCTGATTGTTAACCCCAGGTACATGTTGTGCAGAAAAGGAAAAACTATGACCAGCGGCTGCAAGAAGCAGGTTGCGCAGTAATCGCATCAAACAAGGTACTTTAGAAGTCCTGGAATTCAAAACATGGACGACAGCATCGTTGTCTGAACGGAAAAGGATGTGCTTCTTGCACCACATGTGTCCCCAAACATGAGCACCGATGACAACTGGATAGAGCTCCTTATAAGCAATGGACTGTTGTTGTTGAGAAGGAGCCCAGGAACCAGCAAACCAAAGGCCCTTTAGGTATGCTCCATAACCAATTGATCCAGCTGCATCAGAAGCCACCTCTGGCAATAAACCTGGGAACAGCCAAAAGCTAACACCGTGCCAATCCGACAAAAATTGGTGCCACCACAGGAGGTCCAAGTGAAATTCCCTGTTAAGGCGAACTGGCTGATCTCTTTTTCGAAAACAGCATAACAGCTCGATCATGCGACGTAAGAAAGTTCTCCCAGACCAGACCACTTTTGCCGCATGATGCAATGAGAGATTCTAACTCCTGCCTATTGCACCATTTTCAAGAAAGCCAAGAAGTAATGAGATCACGCAAAGCGGACAATTTCTCGGCGGGGAGACAAGCGATTTGATTAAAGGAATCCAGCTCAATACCTAGGACCACGAGCACAGTTGAAGGGCCCACACACTTGCCGGGGTGAAGTGGCAAGCCCAAACGTCTGCATACTGACACTGCAATGCTCAAGTTGTGCGCACACTGAGATGACTCAGGAGGGCTGACAGTGATGAAGTCGTCGAGGTAGTGCGGCAGGTCTGGAATCTGGTAAGAATGCATGAGGATCCACTCAACCATGTCTGCTATCGCATTGAAGATAAAAGGAGCTGATCGAAGGCCAAAGGGGAGAGCCAGATCCACATAGTACTGATTACGCCACTTCATCCCCAGCAAATAACGGTCAGATGGATGAACAGGAACATTGCGGTAAGCAGACTCGACATCGAATTTAGCCATGAGGGCCCCCTTTCCCAGTCGAGACACTAGGCGAATAATTTGATCCACAGTTATGTAGTGGAGGGTAAACTCATCTGGGTTGATCCCATCATTGACACTAGCCCTCCCTGGGGAAGACAAGTCCACAATGAGTTGCCACTTTCCTGGTTGGCCCTTCTTTGGAATAACACCAAAGCTACTGACTTGGAGGTGGGGGAAGGGGGGTGAATCGAAAGGGCCAGCCACCCTACCCAACGACACCTCATTGGCTAAATAGTCGTCAATGACAGATTGATGCTGGTGAGCAGATGGTTTGTTTTTCTTAGCCGCCTTAAGCTTTTGTGCCGGGCAAAAGCCCAATTTGAACCCATGACGGATTCCATCCAATACAAATTGAACCTTCTGTTGATGGGGATGGAGCCGCAACTCCCAGGCAAACTGTTCCGCCTGCAGAGGAATGACTACTGAAACTGGGGGGAGAGGAGCTAGGAAAGGAACACAAATAGAACAGGAGTCAATAACTGGCCCCAAAATATCTAACCCCAACTCAAACCCCTTAATTGAAGCACATCCCAGTAAATAACAAATGCCATGAAAATAAAACTGAAGCAACTAGATTTAATTCAAGCACAAAAGGTCAAGAAATACAAGTGGTAAATACGCCATCCTAAAACGAAAGAACAACAACATAGTGTGGTAGAAAATAACAAACATAATGCGGCAAATAAGAAACAACAATCTCATAGTGTCTATTCGCACCTAAATATGCCGCTAGAAGTCCTCCACCCTAACAGCAAAGTCAAAACAGTAAGGGATGGCCTAATGACAATTATTAGAGTCTAATATTTGAATCGCTTAGCACCTGGACTTGCTGCTCAAGCGAGAAGGAGAAGAGTCAGCTTGCCGTTTGGGTGAAGCTCGGGACTGGCTTGGTGGCTCGCCAGGGCAAGCTCCAACGTGGTGCGGACCAAAGCAGCTGGAACATTTGTGGACAAAACGGCATGAAGAAGAAGGAACAACACAACGGCCTCGGTTCCACGATCTGCAAATAATGTGGGAAGACAAAGCTCCACTTGGCTCCGTGGATTCATCTCACAATTCACGGCCAGGACAGAGAGAGGCACCAGCTGCGTGGAAATTAAACAACTAGGCATTTACGGCCGACCAGTCCGTGAAGTTCATTGCGGCAGCATGTTCACAGAAAGCCCAGTCATATGCCAACCAGACCCGACCGGCAAACTGGCGATGTGTGCGGAGAATCAAAAGCTGGTATTGCAGCAAATCCCTCCACCGCTGAGGGAAGTGGGACGACAAAATGAGGCTGTACACTGAGAAAGGCTCCAGCCAACTCGATATGTCCTCAATGCACCATTTAGGCTTTTTGGGTGTCGAAGTTAGCACCAACTGACCGTAGAGCAGCAATTGAGGCTCAGACTCAGTTGAAACTATGCTGACCGAAAGCAGCTCGTTCAGCTCTACAAACTTCCCAGCCACAATCTGGCTTACAAGTTTCGCTGGAATGGGCGAAAACCCAGGGCCAACCACGAATGCCTGATGCAGCATAGGCGACTGGACCGGCAAAGAAACACCACCGAGAGCAAGCGACGCGGTCCCAATAGCGGAGTTGGATGAAGATGTTGCGAGTGCGGGTATGGGCGAGGCAAACATAGAAACAAATGAAGGCACAACAAAATTGGGCCTACCTTGCACCATAGCGCTCGCAGCAACTGCCGAAACAGGCAGAAAACCAACGCCAGAGGCTGCCAGGGCTGAGACTTGAGCATCAAGCTGGCCAGAAGATAGAGATGATGGAGGAACGCCCCCAGGCATGGCCGCCTCCAGCACACTCGTGGATGAAGAAACTGGGGGCGTTGATGGCAGATTTGATGCTTGCTCAGCCGCGAGAGCTTGCTTGACTGCATTGACAACCGATGCCAAGAGAGCAGGAGAAGGCTGATCAGTAGATTGAGCTTGAGATGTCGAAGGAATGACTGGCGTCTGTGTAGTTGATTGAGGGAGATTTGCATCATTTGAACGTGGTCGAGTCGTCTCAGCAACAGAAACAGTGGCATTGAAGGCCACCGCTTGGCTATTACGGGTTGACCTGGCCGTCATTATCGTATAAACAAGGATAAACAATAGCTCTTGAAAGAAAACAAAAGGCAACGAAGAGGCAAGAATCCTCAATGATTCGCGAGCAAAGCAGTGCAATTGATCTGCAACAATCAGCAGAATACACTACAAGAATTATGCAATGAACCACAAACCCCTGCAAAACCCCTGAAGGCTGCCCCACAGGTCACGTACTCCCAAACCGGGAAACCGCTGGCTGCGTAAGCTCATATTTAACTTGCCTAAATGATATTAGCTGGATGGGCATGCTAGTTGGCTGCATTTGCTCGAGTTTAACCTTGCCTAAATGATATTTAGCCACATATATGGTTAGAAAAAAATTGTTTAAGGAATTGGAATCAGGATACCAAACTGTATAAGAATATGTCTTTTGTTGTAGTTATAACTTGTCTGTCACGAATTTCAAACGGTTTACAAATGCTAAACCCTTGAATGTAAAAGAAATCCTCTCTTACCTTTTCTTTATAAAGCAGTTGTAAACCATTGTAAACTGTGCAATTTATGTTACAATCAGTGCCAGTCTTTGTAATTTTATGTTATTTTTTGTGCTTAGTTGAATGCTGCCATCAAAATGATTCACAAACCAAGCTGTGACGTCATTATGACGTCCTTTTCAATGGTAATCCGTTTGAAAACCATCACACAACACTGTAACATGCCGGTAAAACGGCAAATTTGTGCAGCTCATCGGATTTTGAAAAGAAAACAAAGACCAACATGTACTCATTGTGTTCTAGCGAGAATTGCGTTAAAAAAAATTGCGATTAATTTCAAAAAGCCAGCATATCTTATATGTCACATTAATGCTGCTCCATGAAATTAACTGACGTCATTGTGACATCACCCGTTGATCACATGATCTCCATTTAACCCCTAATTCATATTTAGCTTCAGGCTGTTACAGAAGCCAAATATCGCCATGATTGGTCAAGTGAAAAGGCGTTGACAGAGTTACGAGCTCTCAGACAACCTTGGTCACAAGGGTTGGAAAAATTCATTTTTTACGCATTTTGCCCCTCCCCACCCCTGTGCAATGTTGACAAAACACTTTCATCTAACACAAGTTTTCATTTCACCATTTTCCAACATTGGAAGGGGGAATGGGGGTGCTGGCACTTATTCTCTAGGTATTACGGTTATGAGTTTATGTTTTTTGCATTTTCCAACACAATTTGTCCATGGTTGTAGCTATGGGGTAGTCTTAAATTATTCAATAATAACTTTTTTCTTGTGTTGTTTCTGTAGAATCTCACCCAAGCAGCTGTTGGTGAACAGCGAGACAGCATTGTAAATGGCTACATTATCCATGATATGCTGGGCTGCTCCCTGGAGAGTCACCTAAGAGTAAGGCCTTGTATGCAAAGATTAGTCTTTAAAAAGTCAAGAAAAATCGCTTCATACTAAACACAAGAGTTACTTTCCAAACTCCCAAGTGCATCCTCAATAATTACTTGCAGTATCAAAATGTAATATGTATATTCTGTCACTTAAATAATAAAAATGATTTATATTATTATGTACATGGAAATGAAAATAGTGTTAAAAGACTATACTTCAGCTAGACTTCAGTTTGCAAAAGTAAGGTCTAGGGAAAGTGAGAAGGTATTTGACGAAGAAGTACAACATAATAAAGCTGAGTGTTTGTTTATGAAAAATCAATTGGAATTACCCAGCCATTTGAAATGAATAACTCCTGAAAGGTATGTTTTATTTTGTAGAATGGAACATTAGAACTCTTGACATCGCCAAGTGAAGTAGTGAGACAATACTTGGCAAGGTTGCTCAATGCCCTTGCATCCCTTTCAGCAGGTAATTACAATTCAGCCCTTCCTAGTATTGTTTTTTCTTTTAGGGAGTAGTGTTCCATAATGTTTATTTCAGTGGTATAAACATATTTTGGATGAGTATATTGGTTATAGGAAATAGCAAAATTTGAGAAAAGAATATTCGAACAAGGATACAGTCACACTCACTCACTCACTCACTCACTCATGCCCTTTACGCCTAAGTGGCATGTAGGGCAGCAATATGTTCCCTCCACATCTGTCGGTCCCTTGCCATAAACTTGATGCCTTCCCAGGTCTTCCCCATCTCCTTGATTTCCTTCTCCAACGTCCGCCGCCATGTGATCTTAGGGCGGCCCCTCTTGTGTTTTCCTTCTGGCGTCCAATGCAAAGCACTTTTCGCAATTGAGGCTTCTTGGTGAGCGACGAGGCCAATCCACCTCCAACGTCTCCTCATCAGGATGGTAGCCTTTGGTTCAGTTCCACACCGTTCAAAGAGATCATTATTTGAGATGACATTAGGCCAAAAGATGCGTAGGATATGCCGAAGGCTCTTGGTGTGAAATGTAGAGAGTTTTGATAAATCCTTCTCCATTAAGCGCCAACATTCTGAACCATACAGGAGAGTTGTGAGGACGC
Organism: Orbicella faveolata; assembly: GCF_042242905.1. Classification (NCBI taxonomy): domain Eukaryota; kingdom Metazoa; phylum Cnidaria; class Anthozoa; order Scleractinia; family Merulinidae; genus Orbicella; species Orbicella faveolata. The sequence continues at coordinate 15,203,117 of NW_028301539.1, forward strand.
AGCTGTGATAGAGATTCAGCTTGGTACGAATACTGTAAGTGGAGGAGCGCCATACCTTATTCATCATGTTGAGCGAGTTTCTGGCCTTGTTGAGACGGCTCTGAATGTCCAGGTCAGTTCCTCCATCTCTACTGATGATGCTGCCAAGATAGGTAAATCTGTCTGTGTAAGGAAGTTCTTCGTTATCAATCTGGGCTGGTCGTGTGTTGGTAGTATTCAGTGCTATAATTTCGGTCTTTTTGCTGCTGATGTTAAGGCCAACTTGCTTTGCAAAGGTGTTAAGGTGTTGCGTCTTCTCTTGAATGTGCTTGTGGGTGTGTGATGGTAAGGCAAGATTATCAGCATAATCCAGGTCTTCCAAGTAGGAAAAAGGTGTCCATCTAATGACCCTGATCTGATCCTCAGTGGTATGCCGCATGATCCAGTCCACAACAAGGTTGAAAAGTAATGTGGACATGACACACCCCTGCCTGACACCAGTGTGGACTTCAAATAAGATGTCACCATCGCCAACACAGCAGGTAAAGTTGTCATAGAAACTTTTGATGATCTCAGCAAGGTGGGAGGGGCCCCATACGCTCGTAATATCTTCCAGAGGCTGTGTCGATGCACACTATCGAAGGCTTTGGCAAAATCTACAAAGTTCACATAAAGAGTTCACTACCACTCGGTACTCTGTTCAATAATATTTCTCAGCGTGAAAATATGATCGATACATCCCCTTCCTCTCCTGAAACCTGCCTGTTCCTCGCGGAGTTTAAGGTCCACAGCCAGTGATAGGCGCTTCATGATGATTTTCGCTAGGATCTTACTAGGAGTGGATAATAGTACAATGCCACGCCAGTTGCTTCATTCAGAGAGAGCTCCTTTCTTTGGTATCTTGATGATGATGCCCTCATTCCAGTCATCAGGGATTTTCCTTCTGTCCCATATGGTGTTGAAAAGTGGCTGCAAGATGTTTGCGGTGGTCACAGCATCTGCCTTGAACAGTTCAGCGTTGAGGCGGTCTTTGCCAGGTGCCTTGTGGTTTTTTAGAGAATTAATGGCTGAAATGATCTCTTCTTTCTTTGGTGGTCTGATGTCAACACTTAGGTCCTCCTGAGCTTCTGGTATATCAGGCTCCTCTTCTGGTGATGGTCTGTTGAGGACTTCCTTGAAATGTTCTACCCAACGTGCTTCTTGGTCTTTCTCAGTGGTGAGGAGCTATCCTTGTTTATCTCCTATGGGGGCATTTCTGCTGCCATTATATTTTCCACAGATCAATTTAGTGACTTTATAGACATTCCTCTGCTCTCCCTTTTTTGCCGCTTCCTCTGCTTCCTTTGCCAGCTCTTCCATATATGCCCTTTTGTCAGTTCGGATCTTCCTCTTAACATGCCTGTTGGTTTCTGTGTACGCCGCTATATACCTCTCTCGGAGTCTGGCTGATCTGCTGTCATTTATCTTCTTCTTCAGCTGGCGTCTTTCCTCAATAACCTGCCACGTGTCTGGTGTAATCCATTCTTTTTTTTTTTTCTAGTCTTCTGCATCCCCAGACAGGTTTTACTTGCTTCATCAAAGATGTTCCTCACTTGCTTCCACTGTTGATTTACAGCGTCTTCTTCTTCATTGTCTTACTCGTCTATGTTACTCAGGGCTTGGAACCTGTTCCTCAGCTGTAGGACAAAGGCTTTCTTAGTCCTAGGGTCTTGTAGTCTGCTGATGTCATATCTAGGGGTGCTTGCATCAGCCCCTCTTTTTACTCTTATGTCAAGCAGGGAGCGGCGCCACATGCTGTTAACCATGAGATGGTCTATTTGGTTTTGATCCCTCCCATTTGGGGATGTCCAGTTGAGTTTGTGAATGTTGCAATGTAGGAATAAAGTTCCACCAATGATCATGTTATTGAATGCACACCATTCTACCAGCCTCTCTCCATTGTCATTCTGCAGTCCACATCCTTCTCTTCCCGTTACCCTTTCAAAATTCATGTTGTCTGAGCCGACCTTAGCATTAAGGTCACCCATCACCAGCAGGAGGTCCCTATGATGGACGTTCTCAAGTGTCGCTTGCAGCTGCTCAGTCACAACAATGGTATAAATGTAGACAATGGTGAATATTTTGACCTGTGCTATTACATTGTAAAATTAAGGCAAGAGGAAACAATGCAAACCTTGTTTCAAATCTGAATTCAGTTAACTCAAAATGGGTCAAGCATTCTTCCAAATAGCCAGCCTGTGAGCAGGCTCACCTTTGAGTCACACGCGCGAGCGGTGAAGAGTAAAGTGATCCGGCGGGAAGGAGTCTGGTGAAGAAGCGCTAAGAAAGTGAGCCTGCCCTGATCTCTGTAATTTTTTCATTTCTGCTTCATCTGAGTGAAGTAAAATACCATTGGTCGAAAAGCGGGAAAGGCGAGAAAACTGTCAATCTATTATGTTTGATGAGGGGTGATTAAATCCCCATGAAGTCGGTAATTTACCGCACAATAAAAAACAAGTCATCCACATTTGGAGTCAGAGGAAGAGTTGAGTGCACGTATTATTGATGTTTTAACAAAGTTCCAGTCTATTTCTGGTTAAATTTCAAACTAGAGGCAGCAGGAATTAGCAGTTGAAAGTATGTTAATGAATCAAGACGTACTTGTTGTGTTGTCAACTGCATATGGAAAGAGTTAAATATTACAAATGTATGTGATTGCAAGCGGGCATCAAAACAACACACGTTTACGTGTGCGGTCTACGCCTCTACGCTTGCGGGCTTGTGCTCGAACATGAGCCTGTTCGCAGGCTACCAAATAGCAGACAGTGGCACTATTTTCATCTGTTTTCTTCTGTCTTTTGTTACAAGTACATCACTTACCAGTGTAATGTACTTACACTACATAATGGTCTTGTAAGGAAGCTACACTAATTAACTGATTATATACATTACCGTACCCAAATTCGCAATTAGCCAATCAGAAGCTGTGTCTACTGTCCCAACGTTCTCTCATCAATAATTATCATCTACAGAACCTTCAACACCTTATGGCAACCAACATGAACCTTTTCCAACTCAACATTTCAATGTTCTTAATTTCTGTGATCAATTTCACTTACAAAGTCCTGCATTGCACATGAATGAATCATCCCCATTCCAAATTAGTGACATCTTCTAGTTAATATAACACTTGTAACAGTGTTTTATCATAAAATTATTTACAAACACTGAGAAGAGAGTTAAAAATAATTATGTCACTTATAACTAGATTTTGATGAACTTCAGGCCGTGTTATTCAATGCCCAGCTAAGCTAACCCAGGATTAGCGAGAAATTTGATGTCAGTTTTAAACGTTTTGGTGAGGTTTTCTGTTTAAAATAAATAAAATAAATAATACATAAAGGAACATATTTATGCAGGATGATCATTTCAATTATAAAAACTGCTATTGTTTGTCCCTCAGTCTGAGCTTTAGTAATCTTAAACTACTTAAAACATAAGCAATGTTTTTTTATGCCAGAAAAATAAATACTTCAGTTAACTTTTAATCCTGGGTTAGCACTTTCGAACAACCCGGCCCAGGTCTTTGGCCAAAACATGATGAAACACTGTCACAAGATTATACATATCTTTTCAGTCGAGACTAAACTTGGAGAACAAACAGGAAAATAAATCAATATAAAACATGTGCTTTTCAGGCACAACTTTATGGAATGAATCTAGTTTGAGACATGTTTTTAATCATTCCCATCATGTGAAATGTTTGGGAAAGACAACAAAATGTTTAGCTAAACAAAAATGACTGTGAGGATGCTGGTTTTCTCCTGCTGTTCATCTTAGTGGTGCACATTGCTGAAACAAATTCACGAAGAGGCCTAGAAAAAGCCATGCATGATCTAATAGGCATTTTTTTTAAATAATAGCATAGTCACTGTCTTCATTTGTACAAATAGTTTGGAACAAAGATTGGAAAAAATACCATGTATTATGTTCATACATGTATATGACTTTATCGCCAGAACATCCTTATTTTGACAAAATCTTCACTCTAAAGTTTTAATTACTTTAAAACTAATCGGCGTGACAATCTAACTGCTACCTGTTTTGTTGTTTTCGTTATAAGGTTAAAAAGAACACAAATAATGCAGCAGTTAATGAAGTTTTTTGTGGCTTCCACTGTTTATATTATTATAGCTATGTGAATCATACTAACAGACAGAATAAATAGCTATGTTTGACAGTTTTTAGCTATTGTGAAAGGTATATAACATTGCTCTTGTCTTTGTTACTATGCAGGACGTTCATATTTAGCTCAGAATCCATCTCTTGTGCAGGCCTTACTGTCAGCATTAACGAAGGAACCGAAAACATCTCTCACTAGTGAGAACATTCTGGGAACCTTACAGAAGCTTAGTCTCAGGTAACTTGTCAGAAGTCTCTGATGTTACAGCAATCTTGGACAGAACCGTACCATCCACCGTCCAAAGATTTGCTGTACTTCCATCCCTGGTGTTTTTGTTTTCTACTTAACATCATTCGTTCGTTATCCACAGTAATGACTTGTTATTGTTTCAAATCATTTTTGGACACATAATCGAGTCCATCATTTGCTTGAATGAGTAATTTCATTTCTTTGAGTAATTTTGTCCTGACTGGATACGTTACTTAAATATCAACGTCGCAACCCCAAATGTTTTGGCCTTTGGAAAAATACACTCAAAAACAAAGGATAGCTTTCCTTTAAATTTCTTTAACTTGTGAATCACCAGCAATCAAGCCCGCTGCGACTAAATCAAGCCAGTTCTTGGTTATAGCTGATGTTGCCCAGACAGGTTTCTAATTTTACAGCCCCCTTCAAAGACTTTTTTACGGCTTTATGGGCCACTTAAGCATGAAGAGGATTATGTATGTCAAAGGCTTTTTGCTTTTAACCCTTTCACTCCCGTGGGGAAAACCACATATTTTGTAAAACAGTAAGTAGATTCCAGGACCACACATAGTACACCATTTGAAAGACATTATTTGTGGGATACCATACATTATAGTAATAAGCATAGAGGAAGCCTCAGTTTGAATTGAAAATCATTCAAAACGAAAAGCGTTAAAAAATATCTTACTCCTTGTATAGTTAAGGTATACCCCTGAACTATAGGTTAATATGCAGCTCTTAATGTGTTGTCAGATATTAACTTGATCTTAAAAGTCTAAGAGGAAAAAGTTGCACAATTTGTAGGGGTGGTTAATCAAGCCTTGTGTAGGAAGGGGGTGTGATTTTATGCTTTCAAAAGACAGATCTGTCCAAGACCTTTTTGCTCTTCAAATGTGATAAAAATCGACCAAATATTGAGCATGTAATGGTATTTTGTGCCACATGGCACTCTTGGGAGTGAGAGGGTAAGGGTCTCTGTGGGTTTGCAAACCATTTACGTTTTAAACTGTGCTATTCTTTCGAAGTGTTAATGTGACATTTTATCATAACTAAATTCCCAAAACGTCCAAAGATGACAAGGATACCCACTTGAAAACAACGTTAAGACACTAGAGTTTTGAGAAGAATTTCCTATAAATGAGGTTTGAGGGGTGAATTTTGAGCAACTGTCGTAATCATCATTGTTTGCTTGATATGTGTAACTCTAATCACTTGTGATTTTCTTTCTAGACGCCAAATGCAATCAGTCATGATCAATGGTGATTTGATTCAGTGGCTATCACAACTGTTGATGGACCATGACAACTTATCAGATTACACACTGGAATATTCTGTTGCCTTGCTCATGAACCTTTGTTTGCGCTCTGCTGGTAAGAGAAACAATGACTCCATGTATTTTATTATAGCACTGAAAAAGGAAACAGCTACATTTTGGATTAGAAAATAGTGCAAAGAAAATACACGCGCTGATTGATTAAAAATTGTGTTTCTATTATTAGATTATTAGATTATGAGCTTGAGATTTCTATGCGTGATAGTTGACTCGGGCTGCACCCTTGACAACTATCACGTATAAAAATCGAGAGCGAATAATCTAATTGTTTTAGTATAAATCTACTAGTCGTTAAAAACTTTATCTAGATTCTGTTCATAGAGACTTTGAAAACGCCAAGAAGAGGCCGTTATTTTGTTAACAAGCCCACACTGCTACGCTACTCACTATCTATTCACGGAATAGATAGTGAGTAGCGTAGCCAATCACAGAATGGCATTCATGATAGAACGCTAGTAGATTTATACTAAAACTTGATAGAAACACAGTACGTGCTTTCTATTTCGTAAATAAAAATGTTCTGTAATTACTGATTTCGTTGCTGTTGTGTTTGATATCACAATGTAATACTGTGATAACATCCTCATTCTTCAGGAAAGAGAAAATGCATAAAAGATGCTGCTCACATTCTTCGAGTGCTCAGTGATCTTTTAGGACATGAAAATCAAGAGGTAAAAATGCACGTGGTTGTTGGCAGCTGTTAAGTATGTACAGTGTTATTCACTTAACACCTTTTTTAACTTTTGAAATGCAATCAAATTGGTTATGAAGCCCTACAAAGTTCTTTGTTGTATGTTTTTTGCATGTTTTTGTCTGAGCAACTAACCTAAAGAAACGTTTCAGTTAACTTGCTTAATTCGTACATAGTGTACAAGAGCGAAACAAAGATTGATCGTGGTCATGGAGCTTCTGACAGAATTCCTGTCATCTTTGTTTGTCAGGTTTCGTAACCATTCCTCTTAATTAACTAAGAATAAATTTTCCTATTTCGTGTGTAAGTCGTACCAGGTCATTCAACTTATTGGAAGTCAACGGTCTACATTCTTTCGTATAAAATATTTGGCTCTGTGTGGTACTAAGTGTGATTTTTTTGGGTCATATTATTCTTTTTTTAATAGATTCGTCCATATGTGAATGGAGCGTTGTACAGTATTCTGGCATTGCCAACTGTGAAAGAGGAAGCACGAGCTCTGGTAATGATTTTATTCACTTAATTTTGTGTATCAAAAAGTGTCCATTGGGTATTGGGGGCTTCCTATTGTCTTACAAAAACTACATAAATGTAGGTTGGTAGAAAGCCTAATAAACAAATCAATCAATCGACTATTAGCACGTTTCGTCGAGGAGCTAAGAACTCGTTTTTAAATACGAACGTGTATAAATGAGAACTATAGAGCTGAGAACTCCTCATGTAGGTGTATGCTTTCTAAGTATGGAATTTGTCAATTTATCCAACAGTGTAGTAGCCTGCAAACTGCAAACACAGATGCATTTCCGGAAAGTAATCAATGTCACCATCACATCAATCCTATCACAGAATGACATTTAGTGCTCCATTGAATTTCCTTTAAAGGCATTGACACACCAGTGATTTATATGCCCATCACAGCAACTTTGATCATCTGCGAAATTGCAAGTGAACTGGTTGCTGGCATCATAAACGAAGCTATTGGTCACTGGGTGTAGAGATACGTATTCATTTAATTTTACAATTTCAAAAGTCTTATGCATGCTTACAGTTTTGGGACAAATTGGTCCTAAATGTTGCTTGTCATTTTACACTCAACCGAGTGATAACCAAATAAAAACTTACCGCTACAGTCACAGCATCTACAAAAAGACTTCATGCCATATTCCATGTAATTATTGTTGCTGTCATGTGCTTGTTATACAGGGAATGGAGGAGATCCTTGAGTGTTTCCTTAAAGACGACAACCCTGATATGACCAGGCAGATTCAGTTTATTATCAAGCAACTTAACACTGGTGGGATATTTGTTACTGCATATCATTGTGTATTTTTGTCTATCATTGCACAGATTATCCAGTTTTTAAAAGTTCTAATTGGTTTATTTATTGCAATTTTTGATTGATTAGTGAGATCTTAACCGGTTCAAAATAGCTCTGTCATTTTTGTAGAAGTGCCCACAAACAGTGAAAAATGGTGTAGACAGCCCTTTTTGCTTCTGAGACACTTCTTTTGGTCACCTGTATCAACCGAGTTCTTTTTTTTTTTTTCAGTGTCAATAGAAAAAATTTTGATACGTGGGTCAGTCTGGTGAACACAATGTAATCTATAATTTTGGTGGAATAATTTTGTTGGTTTTGAAATTATTATTTAAATTACAGATGATCCAACTGCTTCAAATGATCCCGAGTCTGATGATGAAGACGAGGAAGATGATGATGATGTGAGTTGTCGTGCTTAGTAACTTCTGGTACACAAATCATTTTAGGCAATGTCGTTAAATGTATTCCTTATCTTGATTTACCCAATGACCAAAGGGTTAAAATGAACTCCGTCCAGTTGCCTCGACACTCTTCTATCATTCATTTTCCGAGTTCAGTGGCTCATGACCACTTTGAGCAGTTTCTTTTTCAAGAGTTTGGTGCATTATGATTTCTATGGTATGCAATATAGAATACGCTCAAACTTATGTCAGCAGTTCCTAATAGTTTACAATCTTAGATAGTGGATTTTTGCAGCAACAGATATACAGTATGACACACATTGTACCACTGTTTACTTTGCACTCTGTACTCTGGTCTTTAGGGCTGGGTTAGGCATTTGAAAACTATCGTGTCATCAGGAGAGAAATACGATATTTGTATCAAGAGTGTTATTTTTACTATCGTCATTAGTAAAATCTTTGTGTCGAGAGTGTTATTTTACCCATGTTGTTGTCCTTAAGCCCTGGCCAAACGGACTCGGAAGTAGACGCAAGTTGAAAACTTCGGTCTACTTGCGACTCCGTTTGGCCAGGCCTTGCGCACACTTTTGTTGGCTTGCGATGACTTGCGCTCACTTTGGTCGAGATCAAATTCGACGCAAGTTTTTCACCGTTTGGCCACCCAACCCAAGTCAACGTAAGTTGAGTGACGTCCATTTCCTATTATCAGCCAATGAAATACTGGATATGTCTGCCTAGAAATGTTTTTTTTTTTTTTTTTTTTTTTTTTTTTTTTGCAACTTGCGTGTACTTGCAAGGAAACATGCGAGTCCGTTTGGCCACCCAACGCAAGTTTCTACTCAAAATCAACTTGCGGCCACTTGCGACTACTTGAGAGTCCGTTTGGCCAGGGCTCAGTTTAAGAGAAATAAACCTTTGTGTTGAGAGTGTTATTTTTACCATCTTGTCATTGGGAGAAATAAGAGTTTTGTGTTGAGAGTGCCATTTTTACCATCTTGTCATTAGGAGAAATAAAAGTTTTGTCTTGAGAGTGCCATTTTTACCACCTTGTCATTAGGAGAAATAAGAGTTTTGTGTTGAGAGTGTTATTTTTATCATCTTGTCATTGGGAGAAATAAGAGTTTTGTGTTGAGAGTGCCATTTTTACCATCTCCTCATTAGAAGAAATAAGAGTTTTGTGTTGAGAGTGCCATTTTTACCACCTTGTCATTAGGAGAAATAAGAGTTTTGAATCGAGATTGCCATTTTTACCATCTTGTCATTAGGAGGGAGATGCTATTGATGCTGAGCTGGACAAACAGGAGATGCTTGAGCCACTTGATGGAGAGTTGTTTGGAGAGGAGTTACTTAACACTCAGTATTCAATGGTATATTGCTTGTTTGTGGCCCAGAGATTGAAGGCTTGGGTTTAACATTTGTTGAACGACATCTCGCTGTGTTGGGCAAAACTCTGTGCTTATCTGTAACGTTGAACATTGTTAAGAGAGGACGAAGGGTTGTAGCTTGACCAGTTCAGTATTTCATGCAGTGTAAAACTTGCTCAAGCTAAATATTTAATGTCAGCAAACAGTTCCAAACGAAATTCGAAAAATTGGCTGTCGTGTTTCACGTTCTCAAAATACGTGGAATTTTGTCATTTCACGTTGTTGTTTTGCAGAGGACACACATGTATTGTATTAAGATTTATAACGCATGTGCATAGTCATTGTTCGACTCATAAAGTCTTTTTTTGGTGGCATTTTCGTTGCCGTTTCTGTCATGGTTTTCTCCAGCTCCCGTTTTTCAATTTTATCCCTCGTGAGTTATTTTTAGATGTGGTATCCAGTCCTCAGGCGGATCATGCTACCACGCTTTTTGCGTTGATGCTTTCACGGACAATTAAAATGCGAGAAAAGCCGCTTCGGCCGTCCACGTGAGTAAGATTTGCAATGCAGGGTCGACTCTCTCCAGTCCCCCCGGGATTTCTTAAAACGGGAGTGATCTAAAAATAACTTGAGGGGGCTATCCTGAGAAGAAGGCTTATACAGGGGATTAACTCCTTACACTTCATCCTCTCTTGACAACATTGAACGAAACAGAGGTCAATTTTATTCCATTCAGAAAGTTGCAACTTGTTGTTTGCAAGTCGTGAGATGTTGAATTTACACAGTGTTACAGTTAATTTAAACAGTGTTTAACCGGTGTATATCAACTCATGAATAAGAACACTCTGAATATGTAGCTTGATTCCAGTATTCCATGGGTTTATATGAACAGTGTCTCTCGTCTCCTTGTCGTTACACAGACAGACAGACAACCTTTATTTAAACACAATAAAAATTAAAGCTCAGTAGCTTATGGGGTCATGCCCATACGTGTAGTGGCTATACTTGTCTTATATTGCAAGCAGGGTTCAATAAATCGGTACCAGTCCACGTGCCTAGGTAAGTACCTTCTATAAGGTATTTGTCCAGAGAAAGGTTTTATCAATAGATATTAGTTATTGATCACTGCCGATTTTGAAAATATTATTTTTCTGTTTATTAGTATCATTTTTTTATTTTACTTTTTGCAATTTTCGGCAGAAAGCTGCGCCATCAGAACAACCAAAGAACAAGAAAAAGGTACATGAATAAATAAATAAATAAATTAGACTTTATTTAACGAGGGTAACGTAATTTACTGGTTGCCCAGTAGTTTACAATATGGCCCTCCCTAATTTTACATAAAATCATTTACATATTATATACTTATGAATAGTGATTAAAATTTAAATTAACTGAATACAAATAAGATCTAGAAAGTGCTACTAATTACAAAGTGTTCTAGTGTAGCATTTTGTACATTGATATGAAATGAAAAGCAACATCCACTTGTTAACGTGAAAAATGAGGCAAGTTGGTGGAGCACTGCATCGGTTTCTCAGAGGTCATGTTTCAACTGCAGTTCATAGAAATTATGTCGTTCATCGTATTATCATGTATTCATTGCATTAACCGCCATTTGCCTGCAGACATTTATTTGTCCCATGAGGGAACAGCAGGAGTGAGGCTGGAAAATTGCTATGAACTTCAAGGAAAAGATTAGGTCCATGAACAAATATTGTTCTGGTTTTAGACACAGGGTATCGTGTTTATTTATCCTTTGACTGCCTTCACACGCAGAGGCGTGGGGTGGGGGGGGGACTGAGAGGGGGAGGGGGACGGTGAGTAACTTCTTGCCCGAAAAATTTACACAAAGCCCTAATGGGTGAGTTTTAAAATTGGGATACAAACGCACTCAAATTGCAGTAAAAACATAAACGTTCACACTTTTCACGTGTAATGAAGCTGTTATGATTCCAAAACGCTACTCTGTGACCTCGATCGACAGCGTACCCGATTTACATGTAGTAAAATCAGTAACTTATCAGTGTGTTTTAGCTGTTGACTGCCTTGTCTTGGCTAATTTGAAGTTATATTATTTAAGCCGCCTTGCAAACCAAGGTGGCGCGTGACTATGTTTGTTGAGAAAACATAAAATTGGGAGAAAAGAGTTGGAGAAAAGAACTGTTATACAAGACAGCTCAACAAGCCTTCGATTATACTTTTTACTTTTCATTGGACTCTGGCAATAACTTCTGCATAGGTCGGTAAACTGTCGTACAGCAGCAACAACTTCTTGTCAGGACCACCCTCATCCGCGAGGTCAAACTAGATGGACTTGCGTCGTCAATGGTTCAAACCATACACAGTGATATTGTTAAACACGGTCACAGTAGATGTTGTTTGTTGTTTAGATTTCAGCGAGTCTTGGTCCAGATCACCCTCTTACAAGGCCGACCACTCCAGGAGCAAGAGCTGTGGAAACAATTCAAGGTAAAGTAGCATTAAACACAACTTAAAAAGATCGACTATTCAACAATTAGATTACGAGCTCGAGATTTCTATTGCGTGATAGTTGATGAGGGTGTAGCCCTAGTCAATTATTACGCATAGAAATCGAGAGCAAGTAATCTAATTGTTTTAGTATAAATCTACTAGTCGTTCATCTAAACTTGATCTAAATCGTCTTCGGAGACTTGTCTAACACGCAAAGAAGCGGCCGCCAGTTTGTTAACAAGCGCATACTAGATTGCTACTCACTATCTATGACAAAATGGATAGTGGGTAGCGTAGCCAATCAGAGAACGGCATTCGTGATAGAACGCTAGTAGATTTATACTTAATGGTAAATACCTTACGTTTTCTTGATTTTGTGGCAGAAGGTGAAAATCTCTGTTTTATTATAAATCTATAGGATCATGTTTGTTTCCGCCAAGGTCCCTGTTTTTATAGCAATGCCATTTCATTTCAATTTCTCTTTCAGAAAATACCTCCAGACCGTCGACCACAACAATAAGATCAAAATCTGAACAACAGGTTGGTCACAAGTTATACTAAGGTTATATGTAGGAATTCCTAGGATTTCTCTCTTATGTCCGCTTTGTTTTGCCGAGTTACTTTAAAAACAATTGCTGACCAGCCACAATGTCATAAACAACAATTCAGCGTCTCAAACTTATTGCCCTCTTGAGCATAATTTCTGCAACTCCTCACCTATTTTTGTTTTAGCTATGGTTTTCTGCGTGCACTTCCACTGGGACAAAATGATGGTTACTGTATTGATGCTAACTGAAAATTACTGTTCTTTATAGCCGAGCAGACCCTCAACTTCATCGAAATCAAGGCAGAGCTCCAGGCCAACAACAGAAGGTGAATATCACATGATAGCTTACTGAGCTTGGAATTTACTTTGTTCTTTCTTTTTTTCTTTCTCCGTCAGATTTTACAATGTAAACGTGTATGTTGGGGAGATTAGACGGTAGCGGGGCGGTGTTGTTCGCGCACACAAACTACCACTTATCTATCATGTTTCATGCAAGATGTCAAACACGAGAGATCGTGTTTTAACACATTTCGAAACACCGAAAAGAGAGGTGACAATAACTCATGCAACAGGGTATTTTGACGAACTTTGGGGGTGTTTGGAAATGCGGTTAAATAGCACTGTGTCTCAAGTGTTTGATGTCTTTTCAATCAAAACTAAAACTGAATTTGCTGGGCAAGTTGCAAAGTTCCAATCAATGGTAAGGAACTCAATACTTTGACAATTTCCTCAGATACGCCAACAAATGAGTTAGATTGTCAAAGTGCAGTGGCTTTATCGATATGGGAAAATTAATTTTGTTCTTTTTTTGGCTTACAGAAAGACCTCCAAGCACTAGGAAAGTAAGTTGAATATTTTAGTCAGTTCATGCCTCAGTCCTACACTGTTCAGAGTTGAAACATCGTTTATGTACGCTTTTGACATGCTGGTGTAACATAACGTTTGTCTTGGCTAAAAATCCCTCCATAGCTCTTCAAAATGTTTTTGCTTAACGGTCGTAAAAACAGCAGAGTAACAGCAATTTTCAAAAAAGAAACAACGTTTTTCATTTTACAAAACATGTTTCGACATTTCTATGTCATCTTCAGTTGCAAATGTTCGACGGTTGTACATTGTAGAATTACACCATAAAATTAACGTTACCAATTTGCGAAATATTGGAATACACTCGAAACAAAGAATAGCAACAGTAGTTGAGACAGAATCAAAAACACTAACAGAAAAAAAAAAGAACAATGCAGAGAGAAAACATCAACAGAAGAAAAATATATTTATGTATATATAAAAAAGTAAAATAAAATGAACAAAAAATGAAAAAGAATTAAAAAGAAAGAGACAAATCTAAGTGCCCCAGCTGTTGGTTTAGGGATGAAATTTCCCACTTAATATACAGTGCCTCTTTTTGCTTAAACACTGAATGGGAGAAGGGTTTGAGAAGTGAAAAAGGTAGTCTTTGAATCCTTTGATCTGCGCCTGCAAATTGAATGAGAAATAATAATAACTGCAAAGACATGAATGATCTTATATCCGCTTGCAACGTATAACTGTTAGTACGTTGTTTACAAAGGAAACAAAGCCTAATGTAGACGATGGAAGTGTGGCTGCTCCTCAACCAGTCAAGCCTTCTGTCGTTAGGTAAGCGGTTGTAAAGCTTGTCTTTGATTCATTCGCTCGGTAATATACCTTAGTCGAGTGATGTTACAAGGTAACATGACAATAATTCTTTACTTACTATGACAACGGAGCACGACAACGGAGCGTGTACTCCAAACTCAGCTGCCTTGGCTGCCCATAACCAAGCATCATTCGAATCTTTCGTTTCTTTGTTCTTTGTTGTTCATTCATTGACTTGTTATTATGCCTGTTTGTATGTGCACCAATAGCTATTAACTCTTTAAATCTTTTACGTTCCTTCTAACTAACTGTATTCCGTTATTTGTGTGGACTTATCAATGCCTTTGTTGTTGTTTTTTATTCTTAACGTTTTAGACCACAGTATGAAACACCCTTTGTTTCAAGACCCAAGATCCCTCGCACTCCCGATTCAAGACCAAGAACAAGCACCCCACCACCCCTTGGGCGCTCAGCCTCTCCTCCCAGACCAACATCAAAGGATGGCAGGCCTGGTGAGTAGTATTAATTATTCATTGAAGTTGCTATTTCTATTCTAGAAGGTGCTGATTATAAAGGAAGGGATTCTGCACGGCTAAGATCCTTTGTGTGTGTGTTTGTATCGATAGCATTTCCAACTAGGAAATACGCGGGAAAAGTGTATATTTACATACAAGAAGTACAAAAATACCCTTGAAAATAGGCAAGAAAATTTGTAAAAATATCTGAAGAAGAAAATCATTGAGAAAGCTAAGACAAGAGTTTAAATGACGAATGATTTCAAATCAACCTGATTCCACTCCCAACTGATTTTACCCTGTGTCTACATTTTCTTTGCAAAACATGCGGTCAAAAGGGCGATCATTTTTCTCTATTATTGAACGCAGTGTTTTGATGGCTCTAGTCTTTTATGACAAAGATATGTTAGAAAAGCTAACGATGCAAAGAACCCAGCAATTCTCACCTTTTTCTTTGTTACCAAAAGACCCCAGTTAAATGCAGCGCATGCGCAGTTACTCAAAACATTTTGACCGATTGCTTTTGCATAAACTTGCCGATTTCTAACGATCCAGTCGTTAAAATTTCAAGAAATTTGGCCAAAAAAAAACGCAGTTCAGAAACCACATGAATGATCTATCACAAAAAGTCTGAATTTTGACATAGGGAATTTTCAATCATACAGAACATGCAGAGAAAACGATTTGCGGCGAATTACGAAAATCGTCTATGTCAAAATTTATTAGAACAGTGTTGAAAGAAGGGATTTAATGTCAATTTGTAGTGGGCAACTGATGAAAAAATCTAACGACTGTATTTTTTTTAAATAAACAAAAACCGTTTTTTAAGCCTTGTTTTTAACCAGCCCCGTTGCCATGGCAACAGCCACACCTTGGCCAAAATGCGAGAATAAACCCTTCTGTGGTTAACCTTGACTCTTGCAAAAAACGGGCGCCAAAGCATAAATAGTTCTTGAAAACTGTGTTTGGCCACCTTAATGGTAATTGAACTGACTGGGGTGCAATTTGGTCTCAAATCATACGCGTGATTTCAAAATTGAACGAGCGCGCAGCGCGACAAATTGCATGACACGAAGTTCAATTGCCACGTTATTACAACCATTTTTAATCGCCTCGGTCAGTACCAATATTTTATTGATCCAGTAGCCGGTTTGTTAAAAGCAGAACCAGAAACGCTTTCACCTCTCATTTTGTATGCAAAACACAAAAAGATGCAATTTACGACACAAAATAGCGTGATTCGTGAATAAATTGCTCTGGCTTTCCTGTAATTGATTTCTAGCCTTGAAATCTGATAGGTTGTTTTTTTAGTGTTCCACTCTCATTGGCTGGGAAAAAGATGCGATTTAGAGCTATTTAGAGCACAAAAATAGTGCGATTCGAGAATAAATCGCACTCTTGAGAGCCAATCAGATTGTGAGGATCACAAGTGATTTCAAAATGGATGTAATAAAACTTCTATTTAATGAGTTTTTCGTGATGCCCTAAATATTAAATGAAAGTGTCAAGTCCTCGTCCATATCACCAAATAACCTCATCTGACAATTATTTACAACTTGTCGCCTGTTTGTAATCGAAGAAATCGCTGACAACAGTTGAAGTGGTGGCGATCGTATTCTCATATCGTAAAAGCCGTCATAACCTGTAGTTTCTTCTTTTAAAAGAACCAGTTTTCTGTCGTCTTGAGAATTGATCCTGGCAGTCACAGTAGAGTATAGAAGCTTCATTTTCACTGAAATGTCGAGACACGTAGCACAAGTATTAGATAAGCTGGACATCAAAGAATTGTCTCATTTCCTTCTGAGTGTTAGCCCTAGGAACGGATACTGTTGACCGCACAAGGCAAAGGAAAGTGCTTTCCACCCCAGTTGGATTGGAACTCCACGACCTCCGAAATCTTCGGTCCCCAGATTCCCTCGTGGAGCTAACTATGGAAGGAAGTTCCTTGGTTATCTTCAGCAGTTAATTATGATTTCTAATTTTTTTCTTTACTGGAAACTATTGTTGCGTAGTGGTTGCCATTTGATCGCAACGATCACTGAACATAATAATTTTTTCGCCATGGTATTGATCTTGTGGAAGCCAGGGTTGGAAGAGTCTCACCGTTTTTACTTTTTTCAGGTACGTCGTCGTCAAGGAAAAGTAGTCACTCAAACGAACAGCGCAACACAACATCAAGATAACTGAACAAGTCCACCGAGAGATCGCTTGCCTTACATATGTTCCCATGTTACCTTGATGTCGTGGATGAAGAACATAAGTATGCCCGTCACGTCACTTCGGCAATGACAAATATTGCTGTCAAAACTTCTTCTCATGCAGCCTTAGGTGAAAGGTGTACCTTACGTAAGTTACGACGACCAACGAGAAGAATACTTACTTCGATTATGCATATCTAGAAATTTCTTGCCCCCTTCTGGAAACTGAGACACAGAGAAATGACCAGTTTCTAAGTATTTTCGAGAGCATCAATTTTCGTATTTCTGTTAGGAAGTGAAGGCATTCTTCACGTGCTTAAATAGACACCAATCTCCACGCGCTCGGTCAACTCGATGGGCGTGGCTCAAGTGACAATAGGAAGCTCAACGGCGACCACGGCAACGAGAACGTCACCAAACAAAAGGTTTAATGAGAAAAACAATAGCTGTGCATGTGGCTTATAAACCTTTGTACATTTCTTTTCCGTCCCCCGCAACAACAATATAATACAATACAAATACGAACGAACGACGACCCGTACCATACGAAATACAATACGAACAACGACGGCTAATTTTTCGTAGTTCCATTTGGAATAGACCTTTTTTGACTGGGAGGTTTGTTGCTCCATTTCAGACCATGTGATGATACTCTTGAGAATTCTTCCTTTCAAATTTTCAAATAGTCACGTGGATATAATTAAATAATTTTTAGATGGATAAAAGAACAACTTTCTAGAGAATATCACATAGTCTGTAATGGAAAACAAACCGCCCAAGCGAAAATGGTCTATTGAACGGTGTCATTGCATTTTTAGCCTGAGTACATTTCTAGAGCCATTGGCGTATTGAACAGATATAGACAATTGTGAATTTCGCTGGTAAAATATAAATTTATTTTTGATTTGACGTTGTCCTTGACGTCGCCGTCGTCGTTGCTTTAGCTCCCTAATCTAATGGACAAGAAACGTAGGAATTGTAAAAAAAAATTCGGGACTTCTGTTTTTACTATATAGAGATTTCAAAACCGCCGTGTAAGTAAAAAATGTTCACCGTGTATTAGAATCTTGTTCTGTTCATGTTAAAATTACATATATTATGTTTCCCTGAAGACGCATGTTTCACTTCCAAGATGCCTGTTGCTCATCAAACTGAAATCAATCAGGGACTTGAGAATTTCCGAAATTGCACTTTGATCGCTGGCAAGCTTCTTGCATTACGAAGTCTGTTCTTTTTCGCTGATGATCTGGAAAAGATGTGAATTAGTACTGGGAAACTTCTCTTCAGTAAGAACATTTTCAGTGCCCTCTTCGCTCCACTAAGAGCCATTTGCTTTAAGTTTTTTTCTCCAGTGCAAGAAATGTTAACTGTTTTTCGCCCTGCGGTGTTTCCGTGGCGGATCTACGGACGGGGCCCGCCCCCCCTCACCCCTTATTTTGGGTAAAAAAAAGAGGAAATCACAGAAGGAAGAGAAGCCGGTAGGGCAAGCAAAACAAAACCGCCCCCCCCCCTCCCCCTCCCCTTAGCTCAAGGTCTGGATCCGCCACTGTTGTTTCTCCATGTAAGGAATTGGGTAACCAGGAATAGTATGGAATTGTAGAAGCATATTTTGAAATAACTTAGGTTATACTCGGGAATTTCTGTATTTCAGTTCTTTGGGTTATACTCATAAGTGCACTCTTTTACTAAGTAACAATAACTTCTGGTAAGAACTTTTAAAACTAAGGAAAACTAATTATCTTCACCTCTAACAGTATCCCTATTACATTCGTAAAAAATGCTTTCAGTTGTGTGATCGGAACAAAAGGTAATTTTCTCTTAACGAACATTTGTTCTGAGCTCACGTCTGCTCGCACGTTAAAACCGAAATTCGCATAGTAATTAGCTTCACGAGCCTTATTAACACCTTGCTGCGTTGGCTAGTTTTAGCATCTTTGAGTTTCGTAGTTATGGGTGGAATTATTTTCAGTGGAATTTCACTAGTTTTCTGATAGTAAACTAAAATTCCTTTCGACAGAAAGTTAGAGTAAGTTACTTTTCTTCAATTTAGCACACCCGAACAAATATCGTATTCCTTTACAGTGTAACTCCGACCTGAAGTCAGCTGGAAACACCTAGTTTTTGCATAAGAATAGTCTTCACAATAAAAAAAGTTGACTGGAAAAGAAACATGAATTGGATTACGCACGTCGAACTAGGGGTCTGTACAGCTCCGAAAGTGATCCCCAAATTGGACTGCAAATGATCCCAGGACCAGAAAAAATTCCGAAAAATGATGCTGCAAAAAATAAGGAATGGCGTGGATTCCATTGAAGTCTTTGGATGCACTTTTTTTTTGTAATTATCCTACTTGGAGGAAAGACAAGCTCCTCAGGGATAACAACAACATTAAAAAAAGGTAAGCATACTGCGTAAGACACAAAATTAACATGGGTCGACTGTATAAATTTCTTTCGCTTAGAAAACCCGCCGCAAAAAAAACAAACAAACAAACAAAAAAGGACATGATTCTTCGAACATGCCTCTACTGTCTAATCAACC
>NW_028301539.1:15230000-15232500 GCF_042242905.1 Orbicella faveolata
GGTGTGAATCATACGCTAGGTACTGATCAGTATGTGTTGGTTTCCTGTAGACACTGGTGGTAAGGCGGCCATCAGGTTCTCTATAGACTGACGTGTCGAGAAAGGCGATTTTTACCAACACCTCACACGCACACAATCAGAGATAAATTGCTATGTCCCCAGTCCAAGAACGCAATATACAAAAGGTAGCCTGCGCTATAGAGGATCTGTTCTGTGGGACAGGATCCATCGGAAATCAGACACCTATCTAGTTCAAAACTGTTTAAAACCTCACTGAATAGGAAAGATTATTTTTAGTGCACTGTAAATTAGAGAAAGTTTTATTACATAGGTTTTTACTGTAGGCTAGTTAATTAGTTCGTTAGTTAATGTAATTTATTATAAAACACCAGTGAAATACCAGGATTTTTCCTTTTACTAAAAAATCACATCTTCATCGCGCGCATTTAAGATACCATTTTTATCTTTCACACTGTGAAGATATCATTCCTTTTTGATGACATTTTTCTTTTGTCCCTTTAATTACACTTTTAAAAAATTGTTGATGTATGATCGAAACATCTTCGAATCTTCTGCGGTCGTCTTAGGCAATCTTCGGTAATCTGCGGAAAATGTTCGGAAATGTTCGGGAAATGTGAAGGTGAATTAATCAACATGACACGAGCGTGGGAAAAAGAAAAATTCTGAGTCCCCGACAGGAATTGAACCCATGACCTCCCGAACACCGGACGGGCGCTCAATCCACTGAGCTACGAGAACTCATGGAGAGCGTGGTCATTTAACTGAGTTCACATATGACAGGTGTCCGGCATACTGCTAGGATCAACACTATCGAAGTCATCGTGGGTAGTGATAAGTTAATAAAGATGGTGAATTTTTTGTTCGGAAAATGTTTGGAAGCGTTCGTCTGGCCTTCAGAACAATTTTGGAAAATCTTCGGAAATCTTCAAAAAGTGGTCGGAAATCTTCGGAAAATCGTCAAAATCGTCGTTATTAGTATGTTTATTTGTTATATGGCTTTGGCTTGTGGCCGATATAACGTGCGCTCTGATTGGCTAAGAGCGAGATCTGAGCGGTCATTATGCAGCCGTGATGCCCACGGGCCGATTACGGATTATGCAAATTAGGAAGAGCCCGGTTCGGAAAATTCAAGCGCATTGCAGCGATGAAGGCCGATTAAAATCAGTACGAGAATGTAAGTAGCTAATAGTTTAGAGATATTTCTTTAATAAAATTTATATAGATGACTCACCAGCCGGTAACCTTGGCGGGCACTAGTGAAAAACAATCAAAGTTTGCCTAATCTTAAGTAAAGCTAAAATCGCTAAGTAAAAAACACCATCGGCAGATCTGCCATTCATCCTGAGCAGAACACCACGAAGAAACTTATAAGTTATCATCTTAGTTACAGCAATTACCGAAGTACTGAACTCCGTCAAAGTTCTCATCAAATAGATTCCCTCGCTTTGACCCAAGCAAGTGTAAATCAGCTTCCAGGATCATCAGATGTAAACAATCGGGTGGTTTCTGTCGGTAGCAATGTTTCTGATAACTGCAGACGTTCGCAAGGCTTGAAAAGTTCATCAGTCCATAAATCCCAGAATGAAGAAGGCGAAGACATGTTGTGGAAAGCGAATGCGAGGATCGAGTTAAGCTTATTTTGAGCATTGCATTCTGAAGCATCAGTATTTTCTTTCACCGAAAGACGGTTGGTTTGGACAATTTTGAAGCACTTGCTGTCTTTTCTATATGCGTTGACGTTTCGCCACAAAAGTCGGAAAAACTCCTCCATCAACTTGTGGTACCACGATACTAAAATACGTTTTTGAGGCTGTGACAGTCACTTTTCCCGTAAAGAAATGAGTCTTTTTAGCGGAATACGTAATACAGTGGCGAAGTTCACTGACTGTGTAGTTTTGCTCTGGGTTTCAGACGATAAGTGAGTCGGTAAACGCGCGCATCGCCGGATGTAAATTGACGACTTCCGCTCGGATGAATTTTTTTTCTTTATTGACGAGCCATATAATAAACAACTTTATTAAATCCATTTTGAAATCACTGGTTATCCTTGCAATCTGATTGGCTCTCAGTGGTGCGATTTATTCACGAATCGCACTATTTTTTGCACTGAATCGCATCTTTTTCTCAGCCAATGAAAATGGGACAGTAAAACAAAACAACCAATCAGATCTCAAGATAAGTTTAAAGTAATCAATAAAATTTTAGGAAAATTAAAAACAAAAAGCCATTGTGTGGAGAATTTCGCAACTACTATTGCCAAAACTTTGTTGTTATTGTAGTTTTTTCCAAAAAAAATTGACGAATTTAATTAATTACAGTTTCTGAATGACGATTATGAGTTCCTTCAGGCAGAAGACCTACTTTAATGGAAGTTTCCAACTTTCAGTGCCCATTATGACGAATATTTTGGCGATTTTTCTTCAACATCTGCTCAAGATCCGTATGATACCGAGTCCAGTAAAACATAAACAAACGAAAA